>NW_027461916.1:0-107407 GCF_050947455.1 Rhinoderma darwinii | reverse complement strand
CCCAGGCGAGAAATTGGCAGCATGTTCAGAACCATGTTTCTGTGAATAACTCCTGAACCGTAAGTCCTAGACGCTCGATCTTGGCGGCATTCGTCTCAGCGCCTGGCAATTAGTATAGGAGCACTGTGTTTGACTTCTCTGGATGTTTCCCAGGCGAGTTATTGACAAGTAAATCCTAGACGCTCGATCTTGGTTATTTTCGCTTTCGCGGCTGGCAGTAAAAAAACCATGTTTCTGTGAATAACTCCTGAACCGTAAGTCCTAGACGCTCGCTCTTGGCTGCATTCGATTCAGCTCGTGGCAGCCAGTCTAAAAACACTATCTTGGACTTCTCTGCATGTTTCCCAGGCGAGCAATTGGCAGCATGTTCAGAACCATGTTTCTGTGAATAACTCCTGAACCGTAAGTCCTAGACGCTCGCTCTTGGCTGCATTCGATTCAGCTCGTGGCAGCCAGTCTAAAAAACACTATCTTGGACTTCTCTGCATGTTTCCCAGGCGAGCAATTGGCAGCATGTTCAGAACCATGTTTCTGTGAATAACTCCTGAACCGTAAGTCCTAGACGCTCGATCTTGGCGGCATTCGTCTCAGCGCCTGGCAATTAGTATAGGAGCACTGTGTTTGACTTCTCTGGATGTTTCCCAGGCGAGTTATTGACAAGTAAATCCTAGACGCTCGATCTTGGTTATTTTCGCTTTCGCGGCTGGCAGTAAAAAAACCATGTTTCTGTGAATAACTCCTGAACCGTAAGTCCTAGACGCTCGCTCTTGGCTGCATTCGATTCAGCTCGTGGCAGCCAGTCTAAAAAACACTATCTTGGACTTCTCTGCATGTTTCCCAGGCGAGCAATTGGCAGCATGTTCAGAACCATGTTTCTGTGAATAACTCCTGAACCGTAAGTCCTAGACGCTCGCTCTTGGCTGCATTCGATTCAGCTCGTGGCAGCCAGTCTAAAAAACACTATCTTGGACTTCTCTGCATGTTTCCCAGGCGAGAAATTGGCAGCATGTTCAGAACCATGTTTCTGTGAATAACTCCTGAACCGTAAGTCCTAGACGCTCGCTCTTGGCTGCATTCGATTCAGCTCGTGGCAGCCAGTCTAAAAAACACTATCTTGGACTTCTCTGCATGTTTCCCAGGCGAGAAATTGGCAGCATGTTCAGAACCATGTTTCTGTGAATAACTCCTGAACCGTAAGTCCTAGACGCTCGCTCTTGGCTGCATTCGATTCAGCTCGTGGCAGCCAGTCTAAAAAACACTATCTTGGACTTCTCTGCATGTTTCCCAGGCGAGAAATTGGCAGCATGTTCAGAACCATGTTTCTGTGAATAACTCCTGAACCGTAAGTCCTAGACGCTCGCTCTTGGCTGCATTCGATTCAGCTCGTGGCAGCCAGTCTAAAAAACACTATCTTGGACTTCTCTGCATGTTTCCCAGGCGAGCAATTGGCAGCATGTTCAGAACCATGTTTCTGTGAATAACTCCTGAACCGTAAGTCCTAGACGCTCGCTCTTGGCTGCATTCGATTCAGCTCGTGGCAGCCAGTCTAAAAAACACTATCTTGGACTTCTCTGCATGTTTCCCAGGCGAGCAATTGGCAGCATGTTCAGAACCATGTTTCTGTGAATAACTCCTGAACCGTAAGTCCTAGACGCTCGATCTTGGCGGCATTCGTCTCAGCGCCTGGCAATTAGTATAGGAGCACTGTGTTTGACTTCTCTGGATGTTTCCCAGGCGAGTTATTGACAAGTAAATCCTAGACGCTCGATCTTGGTTATTTTCGCTTTCGCGGCTGGCAGTAAAAAAACCATGTTTCTGTGAATAACTCCTGAACCGTAAGTCCTAGACGCTCGCTCTTGGCTGCATTCGATTCAGCTCGTGGCAGCCAGTCTAAAAAACACTATCTTGGACTTCTCTGCATGTTTCCCAGGCGAGCAATTGGCAGCATGTTCAGAACCATGTTTCTGTGAATAACTCCTGAACCGTAAGTCCTAGACGCTCGCTCTTGGCTGCATTCGATTCAGCTCGTGGCAGCCAGTCTAAAAAACACTATCTTGGACTTCTCTGCATGTTTCCCAGGCGAGAAATTGGCAGCATGTTCAGAACCATGTTTCTGTGAATAACTCCTGAACCGTAAGTCCTAGACGCTCGCTCTTGGCTGCATTCGATTCAGCTCGTGGCAGCCAGTCTAAAAAACACTATCTTGGACTTCTCTGCATGTTTCCCAGGCGAGCAATTGGCAGCATGTTCAGAACCATGTTTCTGTGAATAACTCCTGAACCGTAAGTCCTAGACGCTCGCTCTTGGCTGCATTCGATTCAGCTCGTGGCAGCCAGTCTAAAAAACACTATCTTGGACTTCTCTGCATGTTTCCCAGGCGAGCAATTGGCAGCATGTTCAGAACCATGTTTCTGTGAATAACTCCTGAACCGTAAGTCCTAGACGCTCGCTCTTGGCTGCATTCGATTCAGCTCGTGGCAGCCAGTCTAAAAAACACTATCTTGGACTTCTCTGCATGTTCCTAAGGCAAATGTTTCTAAAGCTAATTCTTGAACCGTAAGTCCTAGACGCTCGATCTTGGCGGCATTCGTCTCAGCGCCAGGCAATTAGTATAGGAGCACTGTGTTTGACTTCTCTGGATGTTTCCCAGGCGAGTTATTGACAAGTAAATCCTAGACGCTCGATCTTGGTTATTTTCGCTTTCGCGGCTGGCAGTAAAAGAACCATGTTTCTGTGAATAACTCCTGAACCGTAAGTCCTAGACGCTCGCTCTTGGCTGCATTCGATTCAGCTCGTGGCAGCCAGTCTAAAAAACACTATCTTGGACTTCTCTGCTTGTTTCCCAGGCGAGCAATTGGCAGCATGTTCAGAACCATGTTTCTGTGAATAACTCCTGAACCGTAAGTCCTAGACGCTCGCTCTTGGCTGCATTCGATTCAGCTCGTGGCAGCCAGTCTAAAAAACACTATCTTGGACTTCTCTGCATGTTTCCCAGGCGAGCAATTGGCAGCATGTTCAGAACCATGTTTCTGTGAATAACTCCTGAACCGTAAGTCCTAGACGCTCGCTCTTGGCTGCATTCGATTCAGCTCGTGGCAGCCAGTCTAAAAAACACTATCTTGGACTTCTCTGCATGTTTCCCAGGCGAGCAATTGGCAGCATGTTCAGAACCATGTTTCTGTGAATAACTCCTGAACCGTAAGTCCTAGACGCTCGCTCTTGGCTGCATTCGATTCAGCTCGTGGCAGCCAGTCTAAAAAACACTATCTTGGACTTCTCTGCATGTTCCTAAGGCAAATGTTTCTAAAGCTAATTCTTGAACCGTAAGTCCTAGACGCTCGATCTTGGCGGCATTCGTCTCAGCGCCACGCAATTAGTATAGGAGCACTGTGTTTGACTTCTCTGGATGTTTCCCAGGCGAGTTATTGACAAGTAAATCCTAGACGCTCGATCTTGGTTATTTTCGCTTTCGCGGCTGGCAGTAAAAGAACCATGTTTCTGTGAATAACTCCTGAACCGTAAGTCCTAGACGCTCGCTCTTGGCTGCATTCGATTCAGCTCGTGGCAGCCAGTCTAAAAAACACTATCTCGGACTTCTCTGCATGTTTCCCAGGCGAGCAATTGGCAGCATGTTCAGAACCATATTTCTGTGAATAACTCCTGAACCGTAAGTCCTAGACGCTCGCTCTTGGCTGCATTCGATTCAGCTCGTGGCAGCCAGTCTAAAAAACACTATCTTGGACTTCTCTGCATGTTTCCCAGGCGAGAAATTGGCAGCATGTTCAGAACCATGTTTCTGTGAATAACTCCTGAACCGTAAGTCCTAGACGCTCGATCTTGGCGGCATTCGTCTCAGCGCCTGGCAATTAGTATAGGAGCACTGTGTTTGACTTCTCTGGATGTTTCCCAGGCGAGTTATTGACAAGTAAATCCTAGACGCTCGATCTTGGTTATTTTCGCTTTCGCGGCTGGCAGTAAAAAAACCATGTTTCTGTGAATAACTCCTGAACCGTAAGTCCTAGACGCTCGCTCTTGGCTGCATTCGATTCAGCTCGTGGCAGCCAGTCTAAAAAACACTATCTTGGACTTCTCTGCATGTTTCCCAGGCGAGAAATTGGCAGCATGTTCAGAACCATGTTTCTGTGAATAACTCCTGAACCGTAAGTCCTAGACGCTCGCTCTTGGCTGCATTCGATTCAGCTCGTGGCAGCCAGTCTAAAAAACACTATCTTGGACTTCTCTGCATGTTTCCCAGGCGAGAAATTGGCAGCATGTTCAGAACCATGTTTCTGTGAATAACTCCTGAACCGTAAGTCCTAGACGCTCGATCTTGGCGGCATTCGTCTCAGCGCCTGGCAATTAGTATAGGAGCACTGTGTTTGACTTCTCTGGATGTTTCCCAGGCGAGTTATTGACAAGTAAATCCTAGACGCTCGATCTTGGTTATTTTCGCTTTCGCGGCTGGCAGTAAAAGAACCATGTTTCTGTGAATAACTCCTGAACCGTAAGTCCTAGACGCTCGCTCTTGGCTGCATTCGATTCAGCTCGTGGCAGCCAGTCTAAAAAACACTATCTTGGACTTCTCTGCATGTTTCCCAGGCGAGCAATTGGCAGCATGTTCAGAACCATGTTTCTGTGAATAACTCCTGAACCGTAAGTCCTAGACGCTCGCTCTTGGCTGCATTCGATTCAGCTCGTGGCAGCCAGTCTAAAAAACACTATCTTGGACTTCTCTGCATGTTTCCCAGGCGAGAAATTGGCAGCATGTTCAGAACCATGTTTCTGTGAATAACTCCTGAACCGTAAGTCCTAGACGCTCGATCTTGGCGGCATTCGTCTCAGCGCCTGGCAATTAGTATAGGAGCACTGTGTTTGACTTCTCTGGATGTTTCCCAGGCGAGTTATTGACAAGTAAATCCTAGACGCTCGATCTTGGTTATTTTCGCTTTCGCGGCTGGCAGTAAAAGAACCATGTTTCTGTGAATAACTCCTGAACCGTAAGTCCTAGACGCTCGCTCTTGGCTGCATTCGATTCAGCTCGTGGCAGCCAGTCTAAAAAACACTATCTTGGACTTCTCTGCATGTTTCCCAGGCGAGCAATTGGCAGCATGTTCAGAACCATGTTTCTGTGAATAACTCCTGAACCGTAAGTCCTAGACGCTCGCTCTTGGCTGCATTCGATTCAGCTCGTGGCAGCCAGTCTAAAAAACACTATCTTGGACTTCTCTGCATGTTTCCCAGCCGAGCTATTGGCAGCATGTTCAGAACCATGTTTCTGTGAATAACTCTTGAACCGTAAGTCACAGACGCTCGCTCTTGGCTGCATTCGATTCAGCTCGTGGCAGCCAGTCTAAAAAACACTATCTTGGACTTCTCTGCATGTTTCCCAGGCGAGCTATTGGCAGCATGTTCAGAACCATGTTTCTGTGAATAACTCTTGAACCGTAAGTCACAGACGCTCGCTCTTGGCTGCATTCGATTCAGCTCGTGGCAGCCAGTCTAAAAAACACTATCTTGGACTTCTCTGCATGTTTCCCAGGCGAGCAATTGGCAGCATGTTCAGAACCATGTTTCTGAGGCTAATTCCTTAACCGTAAGTCCTAGACGCTCGATCTTGGCGGCATTCGTCTCAGCGCCTGGCAATTAGTATAGGAGCACTCTGTTTGACTTCTCTGGATGTTTCCCAGGCGAGTTATTGACAAGTAAATCCTAGACGCTCGATCTTGGTTATTTTCGCTTTCGCGGCTGGCAGTAAAAGAACCATGTTTCTGTGAATAACTCCTGAACCGTAAGTCACAGACGCTCGCTCTTGGCTGCATTCGATTCAGCTCGTGGCAGCCAGTCTAAAAAACACTATCTTGGACTTCTCTGCATGTTTCCCAGGCGAGCAATTGGCAGCATGTTCAGAACCATGTTTCTGAGGCTAATTCCTTAACCGTAAGTCCTAGACGCTCGATCTTGGCGGCATTCGTCTCAGCGCCTGGCAATTAGTATAGGAGCACTGTGTTTGACTTCTCTGGATGTTTCCCAGGCGAGTTATTGACAAGTAAATCCTAGACGCTCGATCTTGGTTATTTTCGCTTTCGCGGCTGGCAGTAAAAGAACCATGTTTCTGTGAATAACTCCTGAACCGTAAGTCACAGACGCTCGCTCTTGGCTGCATTCGATTCAGCTCGTGGCAGCCAGTCTAAAAAACACTATCTTGGACTTCTCTGCATGTTTCCCAGGCGAGCAATTGGCAGCATGTTCAGAACCATGTTTCTGTGAATAACTCCTGAACCGTAAGTCACAGACGCTCGCTCTTGGCTGCATTCGATTCAGCTCGTGGCAGCCAGTCTAAAAAACACTATCTTGGACTTCTCTGCATGTTTCCCAGGCGAGAAAATTGGCAGCATGTTCAGAACCATGTTTCTGTGAATAACTCCTGAACCGTAAGTCACAGACGCTCGCTCTTGGCTGCATTCGATTCAGCTCGTGGCAGCCAGTCTAAAAAACACTATCTTGGACTTCTCTGCATGTTTCCCAGGCGAGCAATTGGCAGCATGTTCAGAACCATGTTTCTGAGGCTAATTCCTTAACCGTAAGTCCTAGACGCTCGATCTTGGCGGCATTCGTCTCAGCGCCTGGCAATTAGTATAGGAGCACTCTGTTTGACTTCTCTGGATGTTTCCCAGGCGAGTTATTGACAAGTAAATCCTAGACGCTCGATCTTGGTTATTTTCGCTTTCGCGGCTGGCAGTAAAAGAACCATGTTTCTGTGAATAACTCCTGAACCGTAAGTCACAGACGCTCGCTCTTGGCTGCATTCGATTCAGCTCGTGGCAGCCAGTCTAAAAAACACTATCTTGGACTTCTCTGCATGTTTCCCAGGCGAGCAATTGGCAGCATGTTCAGAACCATGTTTCTGAGGCTAATTCCTTAACCGTAAGTCCTAGACGCTCGATCTTGGCGGCATTCGTCTCAGCGCCTGGCAATTAGTATAGGAGCACTGTGTTTGACTTCTCTGGATGTTTCCCAGGCGAGTTATTGACAAGTAAATCCTAGACGCTCGATCTTGGTTATTTTCGCTTTCGCGGCTGGCAGTAAAAGAACCATGTTTCTGTGAATAACTCCTGAACCGTAAGTCACAGACGCTCGCTCTTGGCTGCATTCGATTCAGCTCGTGGCAGCCAGTCTAAAAAACACTATCTTGGACTTCTCTGCATGTTTCCCAGGCGAGCAATTGGCAGCATGTTCAGAACCATGTTTCTGTGAATAACTCCTGAACCGTAAGTCACAGACGCTCGCTCTTGGCTGCATTCGATTCAGCTCGTGGCAGCCAGTCTAAAAAACACTATCTTGGACTTCTCTGCATGTTTCCCAGGCGAGAAATTGGCAGCATGTTCAGAACCATGTTTCTGTGAATAACTCCTGAACCGTAAGTCACAGACGCTCGCTCTTGGCTGCATTCGATTCAGCTCGTGGCAGCCAGTCTAAAAAACACTATCTTGGACTTCTCTGCATGTTTCCCAGGCGAGCAATTGGCAGCATGTTCAGAACCATGTTTCTGTGAATAACTCCTGAACCGTAAGTCACAGACGCTCGCCCTTGGCTGCATTCGATTCAGCTCGTGGCAGCCAGTCTAAAAAACACTATCCTGGACTTCTCTGCATGTTTCCCAGGCGAGCAATTGCAGCATGTTCAGAACCATGTTTCTGAGGCTAATTCCTTAACCGTAAGTCCTAGACGCTCGATCTTGGCGGCATTCGTCTCAGCGCCTGGCAATTAGTATAGGAGCACTGTGTTTGACTTCTCTGATGTTTCCCAGGCGAGTTATTGACAAGTAAATCCTAGACGCTCGATCTTGGTTATTTTCGCTTTCGCGGCTGGCAGTAAAAGAACCATGTTTCTGTGAATAACTCTTGAACCGTAAGTCACAGACGCTCGCTCTTGGCTGCATTCGATTCAGCTCGTGGCAGCCAGTCTAAAAAAAACACTATCTTGGACTTCTCTGCATGTTTCCCAGGCAAATGTTTCTAAAGCTAATTCTTGAACCGTAAGTCCTAGACGCTCGATCTTGGCGGCATTAGTCTCAGCGCCTGGCAATTAGTATAGAAGCACTGTCTTTGACTTCTCTGGATGTTTCCCAGGCGAGTTATTGACAAGTAAATCCTAGACGCTCGATCTTGGTTAGTTTCGCTTTCGCGGCTGGCAGTAAAGTTCAGAACCATGTTTCTGTGAATAACTCTTGAACCGTAAGTCACAGACGCTCGCTCTTGGCTGCATTCGATTCAGCTCGTGGCAGCCAGTCTAAAAAACACTATCTTGGACTTCTCTGCATGTTTCCCAGGCAAATGTTTCTAAAGCTAATTCTTGAACCGTAAGTCCTAGACGCTCGATCTTGGCGGCATTCGTCTCAGCGCCTGGCAATTAGTATAGAAGCACTGTCTTTGACTTCTCTGGATGTTTCCCAGGCGAGTTATTGACAAGTAAATCCTAGACGCTCGATCTTGATTAGTTTCGCTTTCGCGGCTGGCAGTAAAGTTCAGAACCATGTTTCTGTGAATAACTCTTGAACCGTAAGTCACAGACGCTCGCTCTTGGCTGCATTCGATTCAGCTCGTGGCAGCCAGTCTAAAAAACACTATCTTGGACTTCTCTGCATGTTTCCCAGCCGAGCTATTGGCAGCATGTTCAGAACCATGTTTCTGTGAATAACTCTTGAACCGTAAGTCACAGACGCTCGCTCTTGGCTGCATTCGATTCAGCTCGTGGCAGCCAGTCTAAAAAACACTATCTTGGACTTCTCTGCATGTTTCCCAGGCGAGCTATTGGCAGCATGTTCAGAACCATGTTTCTGTGAATAACTCTTGAACCGTAAGTCACAGACGCTCGCTCTTGGCTGCATTCGATTCAGCTCGTGGCAGCCAGTCTAAAAAACACTATCTTGGACTTCTCTGCATGTTCCCAGGCGAGCAATTGGCAGCATGTTCAGAACCATGTTTCTGAGGCTAATTCCTTAACCGTAAGTCCTAGACGCTCGATCTTGGCGGCATTCGTCTCAGCGCCTGGCAATTAGTATAGGAGCACTGTGTTTGACTTCTCTGGATGTTTCCCAGGCGAGTTATTGACAAGTAAATCCTAGACGCTCGATCTTGGTTATTTTCGCTTTCGCGGCTGGCAGTAAAAGAACCATGTTTCTGTGAATAACTCCTGAACCGTAAGTCACAGACGCTCGCTCTTGGCTGCATTCGATTCAGCTCGTGGCAGCCAGTCTAAAAAACACTATCTTGGACTTCTCTGCATGTTTCCCAGGCGAGCAATTGGCAGCATGTTCAGAACCATGTTTCTGTGAATAACTCCTGAACCGTAAGTCACAGACGCTCGCTCTTGGCTGCATTCGATTCAGCTCGTGGCAGCCAGTCTAAAAAACACTATCTTGGACTTCTCTGCATGTTTCCCAGGCGAGAAATTGGCAGCATGTTCAGAACCATGTTTCTGTGAATAACTCCTGAACCGTAAGTCACAGACGCTCGCTCTTGGCTGCATTCGATTCAGCTCGTGGCAGCCAGTCTAAAAAACACTATTTGGACTTCTCTGCATGTTTCCCAGGCGAGCAATTGGCAGCATGTTCAGAACCATGTTTCTGTGAATAACTCCTGAACCGTAAGTCACAGACGCTCGCCCTTGGCTGCATTCGATTCAGCTCGTGGCAGCCAGTCTAAAAAACACTATCCTGGACTTCTCTGCATGTTTCCCAGGCGAGCAATTGGCAGCATGTTCAGAACCATGTTTCTGAGGCTAATTCCTTAACCGTAAGTCCTAGACGCTCGATCTTGGCGGCATTCGTCTCAGCGCCTGGCAATTAGTATAGGAGCACTGTGTTTGACTTCTCTGGATGTTTCCCAGGCGAGTTATTGACAAGTAAATCCTAGACGCTCGATCTTGGTTATTTTCGCTTTCGCGGCTGGCAGTAAAAGAACCATGTTTCTGTGAATAACTCTTGAACCGTAAGTCACAGACGCTCGCTCTTGGCTGCATTCGATTCAGCTCGTGGCAGCCAGTCTAAAAAACACTATCTTGGACTTCTCTGCATGTTTCCCAGGCGAGCAATTGGCAGCATGTTCAGAACCATGTTTCTGTGAATAACTCCTGAACCGTAAGTCACAGACGCTCGCTCTTGGCTGCATTCGATTCAGCTCGTGGCAGCCAGTCTAAAAAACACTATCTTGGACTTCTCTGCATGTTTCCCAGGCGAGCAATTGGCAGCATGTTCAGAACCATGTTTCTGTGAATAACTCCTGAACCGTAAGTCACAGACGCTCGCTCTTGGCTGCATTCGATTCAGCTCGTGGCAGCCAGTCTAAAAAACACTATCTTGGACTTCTCTGCATGTTTCCCAGGCGAGCAATTGGCAGCATGTTCAGAACCATGTTTCTGTGAATAACTCCTGAACCGTAAGTCACAGACGCTCGCTCTTGGCTGCATTCGATTCAGCTCGTGGCAGCCAGTCTAAAAAACACTATCTTGGACTTCTCTGCATGTTTCCCAGGCGAGCAATTGGCAGCATGTTCAGAACCATGTTTCTGTGAATAACTCCTGAACCGTAAGTCACAGACGCTCGCTCTTGGCTGCATTCGATTCAGCTCGTGGCAGCCAGTCTAAAAAACACTATCTTGGACTTCTCTGCATGTTTCCCAGGCAAATGTTTCTAAAGCTAATTCTTGAACCGTAAGTCCTAGACGCTCGATCTTGGCGGCATTCGTCTCAGCGCCTGGCAATTAGTATAGAAGCACTGTCTTTGACTTCTCTGGATGTTTCCCAGGCGAGTTATTGACAAGTAAATCCTAGACGCTCGATCTTGGTTATTTTCGCTTTCGCGGCTGGCAGTAAAGTTCAGAACCATGTTTCTGTGAATAACTCTTGAACCGTAAGTCACAGACGCTCGCTCTTGGCTGCATTCGATTCAGCTCGTGGCAGCCAGTCTAAAAAACACTATCTTGGACTTCTCTGCATGTTTCCCAGGCGAGCTATTGGCAGCATGTTCAGAACCATGTTTCTGTGAATAACTCTTGAACCGTAAGTCACAGACGCTCGCTCTTGGCTGCATTCGATTCAGCTCGTGGCAGCCAGTCTAAAAAACACTATCTTGGACTTCTCTGCATGTTTCCCAGGCGAGCTATTGGCAGCATGTTCAGAACCATGTTTCTGTGAATAACTCTTGAACCGTAAGTCACAGACGCTCGCTCTTGGCTGCATTCGATTCAGCTCGTGGCAGCCAGTCTAAAAAACACTATCTTGGACTTCTCTGCATGTTTCCCAGGCAAATGTTTCTAAAGCTAATTCTTGAACCGTAAGTCCTAGACGCTCGATCTTGGCGGCATTCGTCTCAGCGCCTGGCAATTAGTATAGAAGCACTGTCTTTGACTTCTCTGGATGTTTCCCAGGCGAGTTATTGACAAGTAAATCCTAGACGCTCGATCTTGGTTATTTTCGCTTTCGCGGCTGGCAGTAAAGTTCAGAACCATGTTTCTGTGAATAACTCTTGAACCGTAAGTCACAGACGCTCGCTCTTGGCTGCATTCGATTCAGCTCGTGGCAGCCAGTCTAAAAAACACTATCTTGGACTTCTCTGCATGTTTCCCAGGCGAGCTATTGGCAGCATGTTCAGAACCATGTTTCTGTGAATAACTCTTGAACCGTAAGTCACAGACGCTCGCTCTTGGCTGCATTCGATTCAGCTCGTGGCAGCCAGTCTAAAAACACTATCTTGGACTTCTCTGCATGTTTCCCAGGCGAGCAATTGGCAGCATGTTCAGAACCATGTTTCTGTGAATAACTCTTGAACCGTAAGTCACAGACGCTCGCTCTTGGCTGCATTCGATTCAGCTCGTGGCAGCCAGTCTAAAAAACACTATCTTGGACTTCTCTGCATGTTTCCCAGGCAAATGTTTCTAAAGCTAATTCTTGAACCGTAAGTCCTAGACGCTCGATCTTGGCGACATTCGTCTCAGCGCCTGGCAATTAGTATAGAAGCACTGTCTTTGACTTCTCTGGATGTTTCCCAGGCGAGTTATTGACAAGTAAATCCTAGACGCTCGATCTTGGTTAGTTTCGCTTTCGCGGCTGGCAGTAAAGTTCAGAACCATGTTTCTGTGAATAACTCTTGAACCGTAAGTCACAGACGCTCGCTCTTGGCTGCATTCGATTCAGCTCGTGGCAGCCAGTCTAAAAAACACTATCTTGGACTTATCTGCATGTTTCCCAGGCGAGCAATTGGCAGCATGTTCAGAACCATGTTTCTGTGAATAACTCTTGAACCGTAAGTCACAGACGCTCGCTCTTGGCTGCATTCGATTCAGCTCGTGGCAGCCAGTATAAAAAACACTATCTTGGACTTCTCTGCATGTTTCCCAGGCAAATGGTTCTAAAGCTAATTCTTGAACCGTACGTCCTAGACGCTCGATCTTGGCGGCATTCGTCTCAGCGCCTGGCAATTAGTATAGAAGCACTGTCTTTGACTTCTCTGGATGTTTCCCAGGCGAGTTATTGACAAGTAAATCCTAGACGCTCGATCTTGGTTAGTTTCGCTTTCGCGGCTGGCAGTAAAGTTCAGAACCATGTTTCTGTGAATAACTCTTGAACCGTAAGTCACAGACGCTCGCTCTTGGCTGCATTCGATTCAGCTCGTGGCAGCCAGTCTAAAAAACACTATCTTGGACTTCTCTGCATGTTTCCCAGGCGAGCTATTGGCAGCATGTTCAGAACCATGTTTCTGTGAATAACTCTTGAACCGTAAGTCACAGACGCTCGCTCTTGGCTGCATTCGATTCAGCTCGTGGCAGCCAGTCTAAAAAACACTATCTTGGACTTCTCTGCATGTTTCCCAGGCGAGCTATTGGCAGCATGTTCAGAACCATGTTTCTGTGAATAACTCTTGAACCGTAAGTCACAGACGCTCGCTCTTGGCTGCATTCGATTCAGCTCGTGGCAGCCAGTCTAAAAAACACTATCTTGGACTTCTCTGCATGTTTCCCAGGAGAGCAATTGGCAGCATGTTCAGAACCATGTTTCTGTGAATAACTCTTGAACCGTAAGTCACAGACGCTCGCTCTTGGCTGCATTCGATTCAGCTCGTGGCAGCCAGTCTAAAAAACACTATCTTGGACTTCTCTGCATGTTTCCCAGGCGAGCTATTGGCAGCATGTTCAGAACCATGTTTCTGTGAATAACTCTTGAACCGTAAGTCACAGACGCTCGCTCTTTGCTGCATTCGATTCAGCTCGTGGCAGCCAGTCTAAAAAACACTATCTTGGACTTCTCTGCATGTTTCCCAGGCGAGCTATTGGCAGCATGTTCAGAACCATGTTTCTGTGAATAACTCTTGAACCGTAAGTCACAGACGCTCGCTCTTGGCTGCATTCGATTCAGCTCGTGGCAGCCAGTCTAAAAAACACTATCTTGGACTTCTCTGCATGTTTCCCAGGCGAGCTATTGGCAGCATGTTCAGAACCATGTTTCTGTGAATAACTCTTGAACCGTAAGTCACAGACGCTCGCTCTTGGCTGCATTCGATTCAGCTCGTGGCAGCCAGTCTAAAAAACACTATCTTGGACTTCTCTGCATGTTTCCCAGGCAAATGTTTCTAAAGCTAATTCTTGAACCGTAAGTCCTAGACGCTCGATCTTGGCGACATTCGTCTCAGCGCCTGGCAATTAGTATAGAAGCACTGTCTTTGACTTCTCTGGATGTTTCCCAGGCGAGTTATTGACAAGTAAATCCTAGACGCTCGATCTTGGTTAGTTTCGCTTTCGCGGCTGGCAGTAAAGTTCAGAACCATGTTTCTGTGAATAACTCTTGAACCGTAAGTCACAGACGCTCGCTCTTGGCTGCATTCGATTCAGCTCGTGGCAGCCAGTCTAAAAAACACTATCTTGGACTTCTCTGCATGTTTCCCAGGCGAGCAATTGGCAGCATGTTCAGAACCATGTTTCTGTGAATAACTCTTGAACCGTAAGTCACAGACGCTCGCTCTTGGCTGCATTCGATTCAGCTCGTGGCAGCCAGTATAAAAAACACTATCTTGGACTTCTCTGCATGTTTCCCAGGCAAATGTTTCTAAAGCTAATTCTTGAACCGTACGTCCTAGACGCTCGATCTTGGCGGCATTCGTCTCAGCGCCTGGCAATTAGTATAGAAGCACTGTCTTTGACTTCTCTGGATGTTTCCCAGGCGAGTTATTGACAAGTAAATCCTAGACGCTCGATCTTGGTTAGTTTCGCTTTCGCGGCTGGCAGTAAAGTTCAGAACCATGTTTCTGTGAATAACTCTTGAACCGTAAGTCACAGACGCTCGCTCTTGGCTGCATTCGATTCAGCTCGTGGCAGCCAGTCTAAAAAACACTATCTTGGACTTCTCTGCATGTTTCCCAGGCGAGCTATTGGCAGCATGTTCAGAACCATGTTTCTGTGAATAACTCTTGAACCGTAAGTCACAGACGCTCGCTCTTGGCTGCATTCGATTCAGCTCGTGGCAGCCAGTCTAAAAAACACTATCTTGGACTTCTCTGCATGTTTCCCAGGCGAGCTATTGGCAGCATGTTCAGAACCATGTTTCTGTGAATAACTCTTGAACCGTAAGTCACAGACGCTCGCTCTTGGCTGCATTCGATTCAGCTCGTGGCAGCCAGTCTAAAAAACACTATCTTGGACTTCTCTGCATGTTTCCCAGGCAAATGTTTCTAAAGCTAATTCTTGAACCGTAAGTCCTAGACGCTCGATCTTGGCGGCATTCGTCTCAGCGCCTGGCAATTAGTATAGAAGCACTGTCTTTGACTTCTCTGGATGTTTCCCAGGCGAGTTATTGACAAGTAAATCCTAGACGCTCGATCTTGGTTATTTTCGCTTTCGCGGCTGGCAGTAAAGTTCAGAACCATGTTTCTGTGAATAACTCTTGAACCGTAAGTCACAGACGCTCGCTCTTGGCTGCATTCGATTCAGCTCGTGGCAGCCAGTCTAAAAAACACTATCTTGGACTTCTCTGCATGTTTCCCAGGCGAGCTATTGGCAGCATGTTCAGAACCATGTTTCTGTGAATAACTCTTGAACCGTAAGTCACAGACGCTCGCTCTTGGCTGCATTCGATTCAGCTCGTGGCAGCCAGTCTAAAAAACACTATCTTGGACTTCTCTGCATGTTTCCCAGGCGAGCAATTGGCAGCATGTTCAGAACCATGTTTCTGTGAATAACTCTTGAACCGTAAGTCACAGACGCTCGCTCTTGGCTGCATTCGATTCAGCTCGTGGCAGCCAGTCTAAAAAACACTATCTTGGACTTCTCTGCATGTTTCCCAGGCAAATGTTTCTAAAGCTAATTCTTGAACCGTAAGTCCTAGACGCTCGATCTTGGCGACATTCGTCTCAGCGCCTGGCAATTAGTATAGAAGCACTGTCTTTGACTTCTCTGGATGTTTCCCAGGCGAGTTATTGACAAGTAAATCCTAGACGCTCGATCTTGGTTAGTTTCGCTTTCGCGGCTGGCAGTAAAGTTCAGAACCATGTTTCTGTGAATAACTCTTGAACCGTAAGTCACAGACGCTCGCTCTTGGCTGCATTCGATTCAGCTCGTGGCAGCCAGTCTAAAAAACACTATCTTGGACTTATCTGCATGTTTCCCAGGCGAGCAATTGGCAGCATGTTCAGAACCATGTTTCTGTGAATAACTCTTGAACCGTAAGTCACAGACGCTCGCTCTTGGCTGCATTCGATTCAGCTCGTGGCAGCCAGTATAAAAAACACTATCTTGGACTTCTCTGCATGTTTCCCAGGCAAATGGTTCTAAAGCTAATTCTTGAACCGTACGTCCTAGACGCTCGATCTTGGCGGCATTCGTCTCAGCGCCTGGCAATTAGTATAGAAGCACTGTCTTTGACTTCTCTGGATGTTTCCCAGGCGAGTTATTGACAAGTAAATCCTAGACGCTCGATCTTGGTTAGTTTCGCTTTCGCGGCTGGCAGTAAAGTTCAGAACCATGTTTCTGTGAATAACTCTTGAACCGTAAGTCACAGACGCTCGCTCTTGGCTGCATTCGATTCAGCTCGTGGCAGCCAGTCTAAAAAACACTATCTTGGACTTCTCTGCATGTTTCCCAGGCGAGCTATTGGCAGCATGTTCAGAACCATGTTTCTGTGAATAACTCTTGAACCGTAAGTCACAGACGCTCGCTCTTGGCTGCATTCGATTCAGCTCGTGGCAGCCAGTCTAAAAAACACTATCTTGGACTTCTCTGCATGTTTCCCAGGCGAGCTATTGGCAGCATGTTCAGAACCATGTTTCTGTGAATAACTCTTGAACCGTAAGTCACAGACGCTCGCTCTTGGCTGCATT
This sequence comes from Rhinoderma darwinii, assembly GCF_050947455.1. Classification (NCBI taxonomy): domain Eukaryota; kingdom Metazoa; phylum Chordata; class Amphibia; order Anura; family Rhinodermatidae; genus Rhinoderma; species Rhinoderma darwinii. Next base: position 91,044 of record NW_027461916.1, on the reverse strand, counting down.
CGATTCAGCTCGTGGCAGCCAGTCTAAAAAACACTATCTTGGACTTCTCTGCATGTTTCCCAGGAGAGCAATTGGCAGCATGTTCAGAACCATGTTTCTGTGAATAACTCTTGAACCGTAAGTCACAGACGCTCGCTCTTGGCTGCATTCGATTCAGCTCGTGGCAGCCAGTCTAAAAAACACTATCTTGGACTTCTCTGCATGTTTCCCAGGCGAGCTATTGGCAGCATGTTCAGAACCATGTTTCTGTGAATAACTCTTGAACCGTAAGTCACAGACGCTCGCTCTTTGCTGCATTCGATTCAGCTCGTGGCAGCCAGTCTAAAAAACACTATCTTGGACTTCTCTGCATGTTTCCCAGGCGAGCTATTGGCAGCATGTTCAGAACCATGTTTCTGTGAATAACTCTTGAACCGTAAGTCACAGACGCTCGCTCTTGGCTGCATTCGATTCAGCTCGTGGCAGCCAGTCTAAAAAACACTATCTTGGACTTCTCTGCATGTTTCCCAGGCGAGCTATTGGCAGCATGTTCAGAACCATGTTTCTGTGAATAACTCTTGAACCGTAAGTCACAGACGCTCGCTCTTGGCTGCATTCGATTCAGCTCGTGGCAGCCAGTCTAAAAAACACTATCTTGGACTTCTCTGCATGTTTCCCAGGCAAATGTTTCTAAAGCTAATTCTTGAACCGTAAGTCCTAGACGCTCGATCTTGGCGACATTCGTCTCAGCGCCTGGCAATTAGTATAGAAGCACTGTCTTTGACTTCTCTGGATGTTTCCCAGGCGAGTTATTGACAAGTAAATCCTAGACGCTCGATCTTGGTTAGTTTCGCTTTCGCGGCTGGCAGTAAAGTTCAGAACCATGTTTCTGTGAATAACTCTTGAACCGTAAGTCACAGACGCTCGCTCTTGGCTGCATTCGATTCAGCTCGTGGCAGCCAGTCTAAAAAACACTATCTTGGACTTCTCTGCATGTTTCCCAGGCGAGCAATTGGCAGCATGTTCAGAACCATGTTTCTGTGAATAACTCTTGAACCGTAAGTCACAGACGCTCGCTCTTGGCTGCATTCGATTCAGCTCGTGGCAGCCAGTATAAAAAACACTATCTTGGACTTCTCTGCATGTTTCCCAGGCAAATGTTTCTAAAGCTAATTCTTGAACCGTACGTCCTAGACGCTCGATCTTGGCGGCATTCGTCTCAGCGCCTGGCAATTAGTATAGAAGCACTGTCTTTGACTTCTCTGGATGTTTCCCAGGCGAGTTATTGACAAGTAAATCCTAGACGCTCGATCTTGGTTAGTTTCGCTTTCGCGGCTGGCAGTAAAGTTCAGAACCATGTTTCTGTGAATAACTCTTGAACCGTAAGTCACAGACGCTCGCTCTTGGCTGCATTCGATTCAGCTCGTGGCAGCCAGTCTAAAAAACACTATCTTGGACTTCTCTGCATGTTTCCCAGGCGAGCTATTGGCAGCATGTTCAGAACCATGTTTCTGTGAATAACTCCTGAACCGTAAGTCACAGACGCTCGCTCTTGGCTGCATTCGATTCAGCTCGTGGCAGCCAGTCTAAAAAACACTATCTTGGACTTCTCTGCATGTTTCCCAGGCGAGCTATTGGCAGCATGTTCAGAACCATGTTTCTGTGAATAACTCTTGAACCGTAAGTCACAGACGCTCGCTCTTTGCTGCATTCGATTCAGCTCGTGGCAGCCAGTCTAAAAAACACTATCTTGGACTTCTCTGCATGTTTCCCAGGCGAGCTATTGGCAGCATGTTCAGAACCATGTTTCTGTGAATAACTCTTGAACCGTAAGTCACAGACGCTCGCTCTTGGCTGAATTCGATTCAGCTCGTGGCAGCCAGTCTAAAAAACACTATCTTGGACTTCTCTGCATGTTTCCCAGGCGAGCTATTGGCAGCATGTTCAGAACCATGTTTCTGTGAATAACTCTTGAACCGTAAGTCACAGACGCTCGCTCTTGGCTGCATTCGATTCAGCTCGTGGCAGCCAGTCTAAAAAACACTATCTTGGACTTCTCTGCGTGTTTCCCAGGCGAGCAATTGGCAGCATGTTCAGAACCATGTTTCTGTGAATAACTCTTGAACCGTAAGTCACAGACGCTCGCTCTTGGCTGCATTCGATTCAGCTCGTGGCAGCCAGTCTAAAAAACACTATCTTGGACTTCTCTGCATGTTTCCCAGGCAAATGTTTCTAAAGCTAATTCTTGAACCGTAAGTCCTAGACGCTCGATCTTGGCGGCATTCGTCTCAGCGCCTGGCAATTAGTATAGAAGCACTGTCTTTGACTTCTCTGGATGTTTCCCAGGCGAGTTATTGACAAGTAAATCCTAGACGCCCGATCTTGGTTATTTTCGCTTTCGCGGCTGGCAGTAAAGTTCAGAACCATGTTTCTGTGAATAACTCTTGAACCGTAAGTCACAGACGCTCGCTCTTGGCTGCATTCGATTCAGCTCGTGGCAGCCAGTCTAAAAAACACTATCTTGGACTTCTCTGCATGTTTCCCAGGCGAGCTATTGGCAGCATGTTCAGAACCATGTTTCTGTGAATAACTCTTGAACCGTAAGTCACAGACGCTCGCTCTTGGCTGCATTCGATTCAGCTCGTGGCAGCCAGTCTAAAAAACACTATCTTGGACTTCTCTGCATGTTTCCCAGGCGAGCTATTGGCAGCATGTTCAGAACCATGTTTCTGTGAATAACTCTTGAACCGTAAGTCACAGACGCTCGCTCTTGGCTGCATTCGATTCAGCTCGTGGCAGCCAGTCTAAAAAACACTATCTTGGACTTCTCTGCATGTTTCCCAGGCAAATGTTTCTAAAGCTAATTCTTGAACCGTAAGTCCTAGACGCTCGATCTTGGCGGCATTCGTCTCAGCTCCTGGCAATTAGTATAGAAGCACTGTCTTTGACTTCTCTGGATGTTTCCCAGGCGAGTTATTGACAAGTAAATCCTAGACGCTCGATCTTGGTTATTTTCGCTTTCGCGGCTGGCAGTAAAGTTCAGAACCATGTTTCTGTGAATAACTCTTGAACCGTAAGTCACAGACGCTCGCTCTTGGCTGCATTCGATTCAGCTCGTGGCAGCCAGTCTAAAAAACACTATCTTGGACTTCTCTGCATGTTTCCCAGGCGAGCTATTGGCAGCATGTTCAGAACCATGTTTCTGTGAATAACTCTTGAACCGTAAGTCACAGACGCTCGCTCTTGGCTACATTCGATTCAGCTCGTGGCAGCCAGTCTAAAAAACACTATCTTGGACTTCTCTGCATGTTTCCCAGGCGAGCAATTGGCAGCATGTTCAGAACCATGTTTCTGTGAATAACTCTTGAACCGTAAGTCACAGACGCTCGCTCTTGGCTGCATTCGATTCAGCTCGTGGCAGCCAGTCTAAAAAACACTATCTTGGACTTCTCTGCATGTTTCCCAGGCGAGCTATTGGCAGCATGTTCAGAACCATGTTTCTGTGAATAACTCTTGAACCGTAAGTCACAGACGCTCGCTCTTGGCTACATTCGATTCAGCTCGTGGCAGCCAGTCTAAAAAACACTATCTTGGACTTCTCTGCATGTTTCCCAGGCGAACAATTGGCAGCATGTTCAGAACCATGTTTCTGTGAATAACTCTTGAACCGTAAGTCACAGACGCTCGCTCTTGGCTGCATTCGATTCAGCTCGTTGCAGCCAGTCTAAAAAACACTATCTTGGACTTCTCTGCATGTTTCCCAGGCGAGCTATTGGCAGCATGTTCAGAACCATGTTTCTGTGAATAACTCTTGAACCGTAAGTCACAGACGCTCGCTCTTGGCTGAATTCGATTCAGCTCGTGGCAGCCAGTCTAAAAAACACTATCTTGGACTTCTCTGCATGTTTCCCAGGCGAGCTATTGGCAGCATGTTCAGAACCATGTTTCTGTGAATAACTCTTGAACCGTAAGTCACAGACGCTCGCTCTTGGCTGCATTCGATTCAGCTCGTGGCAGCCAGTCTAAAAAACACTATCTTGGACTTCTCTGCATGTTTCCCAGGCGAGCTATTGGCAGCATGTTCAGAACCATGTTTCTGTGAATAACTCTTGAACCGTAAGTCACAGACGCTCGCTCTTGGCTGCATTCGATTCAGCTCGTTGCAGCCAGTCTAAAAAACACTATCTTGGACTTCTCTGCATGTTTCCCAGGCGAGCTATTGGCAGCATGTTCAGAACCATGTTTCTGTGAATAACTCTTGAACCGTAAGTCACAGACGCTCGCTCTTGGCTGAATTCGATTCAGCTCGTGGCAGCCAGTCTAAAAAACACTATCTTGGACTTCTCTGCATGTTTCCCAGGCGAGCTATTGGCAGCATGTTCAGAACCATGTTTCTGTGAATAACTCTTGAACCGTAAGTCACAGACGCTCGCTCTTGGCTGCATTCGATTCAGCTCGTGGCAGCCAGTCTAAAAAACACTATCTTGGACTTCTCTGCATGTTTCCCAGGCGAGCTATTGGCAGCATGTTCAGAACCATGTTTCTGTGAATAACTCTTGAACCGTAAGTCACAGACGCTCGCTCTTGGCTGAATTCGATTCAGCTCGTGGCAGCCAGTCAAAAAAACACTATCTTGGACTTCTCTGCATGTTTCCCAGGCGAGCTATTGGCAGCATGTTCAGAACCATGTTTCTGTGAATAACTCTTGAACCGTAAGTCACAGACGCTCGCTCTTGGCTGCATTCGATTCAGCTCGTGGCAGCCAGTCTAAAAAACACTATCTTGGACTTCTCTGCGTGTTTCCCAGGCGAGCAATTGGCAGCATGTTCAGAACCATGTTTCTGTGAATAACTCTTGAACCGTAAGTCACAGACGCTCGCTCTTGGCTGCATTCGATTCAAATCGTGGCAGCCAGTCTAAAAAACACTATCTTGGACTTCTCTGCATGTTTCCCAGGCAAATGTTTCTAAAGCTAATTCTTGAACCGTAAGTCCTAGACGCTCGATCTTGGCGGCATTCGTCTCAGCGCCTGGCAATTAGTATAGAAGCACTGTCTTTGACTTCTCTGGATGTTTCCCAGGCGAGTTATTGACAAGTAAATCCTAGACGCTCGATCTTGGTTATTTTCGCTTTCGCGGCTGGCAGTAAAGTTCAGAACCATGTTTCTGTGAATAACTCTTGAACCGTAAGTCACAGACGCTCGCTCTTGGCTGCATTCGATTCAGCTCGTGGCAGCCAGTCTAAAAAACACTATCTTGGACTTCTCTGCGTGTTTCCCAGGCGAGCAATTGGCAGCATGTTCAGAACCATGTTTCTGTGAATAACTCTTGAACCGTAAGTCACAGACGCTCGCTCTTGGCTGCATTCGATTCAGCTCGTGGCAGCCAGTCTAAAAAACACTATCTTGGACTTCTCTGCATGTTTCCCAGGCAAATGTTTCTAAAGCTAATTCTTGAACCGTAAGTCCTAGACGCTCGATCTTGGCGGCATTCGTCTCAGCGCCTGGCAATTAGTATAGAAGCACTGTCTTTGACTTCTCTGGATGTTTCCCAGGCGAGTTATTGACAAGTAAATCCTAGACGCTCGATCTTGGTTATTTTCGCTTTCGCGGCTGGCAGTAAAGTTCAGAACCATGTTTCTGTGAATAACTCTTGAACCGTAAGTCACAGACGCTCGCTCTTGGCTGCATTCGATTCAGCTCGTGGCAGCCAGTCTAAAAAACACTATCTTGGACTTCTCTGCATGTTTCCCAGGCGAGCTATTGGCAGCATGTTCAGAACCATGTTTCTGTGAATAACTCTTGAACCGTAAGTCACAGACGCTCGCTCTTGGCTGCATTCGATTCAGCTCGTGGCAGCCAGTCTAAAAAACACTATCTTGGACTTCTCTGCATGTTTCCCAGGCGAGCTATTGGCAGCATGTTCAGAACCATGTTTCTGTGAATAACTCTTGAACCGTAAGTCACAGACGCTCGCTCTTGGCTGCATTCGATTCAGCTCGTGGCAGCCAGTCTAAAAAACACTATCTTGGACTTCTCTGCATGTTTCCCAGGCAAATGTTTCTAAAGCTAATTCTTGAACCGTAAGTCCTAGACGCTCGATCTTGGCGGCATTCGTCTCAGCGCCTGGCAATTAGTATAGAAGCACTGTCTTTGACTTCTCTGGATGTTTCCCAGGCGAGTTATTGACAAGTAAATCCTAGACGCTCGATCTTGGTTATTTTCGCTTTCGCGGCTGGCAGTAAAGTTCAGAACCATGTTTCTGTGAATAACTCTTGAACCGTAAGTCACAGACGCTCGCTCTTGGCTGCATTCGATTCAGCTCGTGGCAGCCAGTCTAAAAAACACTATCTTGGACTTCTCTGCATGTTTCCCAGGCGAGCTATTGGCAGCATGTTCAGAACCATGTTTCTGTGAATAACTCTTGAACCGTAAGTCACAGACGCTCGCTCTTGGCTGCATTCGATTCAGCTCGTGGCAGCCAGTCTAAAAAACACTATCTTGGACTTCTCTGCATGTTTCCCAGGCGAGCTATTGGCAGCATGTTCAGAACCATGTTTCTGTGAATAACTCTTGAACCGTAAGTCACAGACGCTCGCTCTTGGCTGCATTCGATTCAGCTCGTGGCAGCCAGTCTAAAAAACACTATCTTGGACTTCTCTGCATGTTTCCCAGGCAAATGTTTCTAAAGCTAATTCTTGAACCGTAAGTCCTAGACGCTCGATCTTGGCGGCATTCGTCTCAGCGCCTGGCAATTAGTATAGAAGCACTGTCTTTGACTTCTCTGGATGTTTCCCAGGCGAGTTATTGACAAGTAAATCCTAGACGCTCGATCTTGGTTATTTTCGCTTTCGCGGCTGGCAGTAAAGTTCAGAACCATGTTTCTGTGAATAACTCTTGAACCGTAAGTCACAGACGCTCGCTCTTGGCTGCATTCGATTCAGCTCGTGGCAGCCAGTCTAAAAAACACTATCTTGGACTTCTCTGCATGTTTCCCAGGCGAGCTATTGGCAGCATGTTCAGAACCATGTTTCTGTGAATAACTCTTGAACCGTAAGTCACAGACGCTCGCTCTTGGCTGCATTCGATTCAGCTCGTGGCAGCCAGTCTAAAAAACACTATCTTGGACTTCTCTGCATGTTTCCCAGGCGAGCAATTGGCAGCATGTTCAGAACCATGTTTCTGTGAATAACTCTTGAACCGTAAGTCACAGACGCTCGCTCTTGGCTGCATTCGATTCAGCTCGTGGCAGCCAGTCTAAAAAACACTATCTTGGACTTCTCTGCATGTTTCCCAGGCAAATGTTTCTAAAGCTAATTCTTGAACCGTAAGTCCTAGACGCTCGATCTTGGCGGCATTCGTCTCAGCGCCTGGCAATTAGTATAGAAGCACTGTCTTTGACTTCTCTGGATGTTTCCCAGGCGAGTTATTGACAAGTAAATCCTAGACGCTCGATCTTGGTTAGTTTCGCTTTCGCGGCTGGCAGTAAAGTTCAGAACCATGTTTCTGTGAATAACTCTTGAACCGTAAGTCACAGACGCTCGCTCTTGGCTGCATTCGATTCAGCTCGTGGCAGCCAGTCTAAAAAACACTATCTTGGACTTCTCTGCATGTTTCCCAGGCGAGCAATTGGCAGCATGTTCAGAACCATGTTTCTGTGAATAACTCCTGAACCGTAAGTCACAGACGCTCGCTCTTGGCTGCATTCGATTCAGCTCGTGGCAGCCAGTCTAAAAAACACTATCTTGGACTTCTCTGCATGTTTCCCAGGCGAGCAATTGGCAGCATGTTCAGAACCATGTTTCTGTGAATAACTCCTGAACCGTAAGTCCTAGACGCTCGCTCTTGGCTGCATTCGATTCAGCTCGTGGCAGCCAGTCTAAAAAACACTATCTTGGACTTCTCTGCATGTTTCCCAGGCGAGCAATTGGCAGCATTTTCAGAACCATGTTTCTGTGAATAACTCCTGAACCGTAAGTCCTAGACGCTCGCTCTTGGCTGCATTCGATTCAGCTCGTGGCAGCCAGTCTAAAAAACACTATCTTGGACTTCTCTGCATGTTTCCCAGGCGAGCAATTGGCAGCATGTTCAGAACCAAGTTTCTGTGAATAACTCCTGAACCGTAAGTCCTAGACGCTCGCTCTTGGCTGCATTCGATTCAGCTCGTGGCAGCCAGTCTAAAAAACACTATCTTGGACTTCTCTGCATGTTTCCCAGGCGAGCAATTTGCAGCATGTTCAGAACCATGTTTCTGAGGCTAATTCCTTAACCGTAAGTCCTAGACGCTCGATCTTGGCGGCATTCGTCTCAGCGCCTGGCAATTAGTATAGGAGCACTGTGTTTGACTTCTCTGGATGTTTCCCAGGCGAGTTATTGACAAGTAAATCCTAGACGCTCGATCTTGGTTATTTTCGCTTTCGCGGCTGGCAGTAAAAGAACCATGTTTCTGTGAATAACTCTTGAACCGTAAGTCACAGACGCTCGCTCTTGGCTGCATTCGATTCAGCTCGTGGCAGCCAGTCTAAAAAACACTATCTTGGACTTCTCTGCATGTTTCCCAGGCGAGCAATTGGCAGCATGTTCAGAACCATGTTTCTGTGAATAACTCCTGAACCGTAAGTCACAGACGCTCGCTCTTGGCTGCATTCGATTCAGCTCGTGGCAGCCAGTCTAAAAAACACTATCTTGGACTTCTCTGCATGTTTCCCAGGCGAGCAATTGGCAGCATGTTCAGAACCATGTTTCTGTGAATAACTCCTGAACCGTAAGTCACAGACGCTCGCTCTTGGCTGCATTCGATTCAGCTCGTGGCAGCCAGTCTAAAAAACACTATCTTGGACTTCTCTGCATGTTTCCCAGGCGAGCAATTGGCAGCATGTTCAGAACCATGTTTCTGAGGCTAATTCCTTAACCGTAAGTCCTAGACGCTCGATCTTGGCGGCATTCGTCTCAGCGCCTGGCAATTAGTATAGGAGCACTGTGTTTGACTTCTCTGGATGTTTCCCAGGCGAGTTATTGACAAGTAAATCCTAGACGCTCGATCTTGGTTATTTTCGCTTTCGCGGCTGGCAGTAAAAGAACCATGTTTCTGTGAATAACTCCTGAACCGTAAGTCACAGACGCTCGCTCTTGGCTGCATTCGATTTAGCTCGTGGCAGCCAGTCTAAAAAACACTATCTTGGACTTCTCTGCATGTTTCCCAGGCGAGCAATTGGCAGCATGTTCAGAACCATGTTTCTGAGGCTAATTCCTTAACCGTAAGTCCTAGACGCTCGATCTTGGCGGCATTCGTCTCAGCGCCTGGCAATTAGTATAGGAGCACTGTGTTTGACTTCTCTGGATGTTTCCCAGGCGAGTTATTGACAAGTAAATCCTAGACGCTCGATCTTGGTTATTTTCGCTTTCGCGGCTGGCAGTAAAAGATCCATGTTTCTGTGAATAACTCCTGAACCGTAAGTCACAGACGCTCGCTCTTGGCTGCATTCGATTCAGCTCGTGGCAGCCAGTCTAAAAAACACTATCTTGGACTTCTCTGCATGTTTCCCAGGCGAGCAATTGGCAGCATGTTCAGAACCATGTTTCTGTGAATAACTCCTGAACCGTAAGTCACAGACGCTCGCTCTTGGCTGCATTCGATTCAGCTCGTGGCAGCCAGTCTAAAAAACACTATCTTGGACTTCTCTGCATGTTTCCCAGGCGAGAAATTGGCAGCATGTTCAGAACCATGTTTCTGTGAATAACTCTTGAACCGTAAGTCACAGACGCTCGCTCTTGGCTGCATTCGATTCAGCTCGTGGCAGCCAGTCTAAAAAACACTATCTTGGACTTCTCTGCATGTTTCCCAGGCGAGCAATTGGCAGCATGTTCAGAACCATGTTTCTGTGAATAACTCCTGAACCGTAAGTCACAGACGCTCGCCCTTGGCTGCATTCGATTCAGCTCGTGGCAGCCAGTCTAAAAAACACTATCTTGGACTTCTCTGCATGTTTCCCAGGCGAGCAATTGGCAGCATGTTCAGAACCATGTTTCTGAGGCTAATTCCTTAACCGTAAGTCCTAGACGCTCGATCTTGGCGGCATTCGTCTCAGCGCCTGGCAATTAGTATAGGAGCACTGTGTTTGACTTCTCTGGATGTTTCCCAGGCGAGTTATTGACAAGTAAATCCTAGACGCTCGATCTTGGTTATTTTCGCTTTCGCGGCTGGCAGTAAAAGAACCATGTTTCTGTGAATAACTCTTGAACCGTAAGTCACAGACGCTCGCTCTTGGCTGCATTCGATTCAGCTCGTGGCAGCCAGTCTAAAAAACACTATCTTGGACTTCTCTGCATGTTTCCCAGGCGAGCAATTGGCAGCATGTTCAGAACCATGTTTCTGTGAATAACTCCTGAACCGTAAGTCACAGACGCTCGCTCTTGGCTGCATTCGATTCAGCTCGTGGCAGCCAGTCTAAAAAACACTATCTTGGACTTCTCTGCATGTTTCCCAGGCGAGCAATTGGCAGCATGTTCAGAACCATGTTTCTGTGAATAACTCCTGAACCGTAAGTCACAGACGCTCGCTCTTGGCTGCATTCGATTCAGCTCGTGGCAGCCAGTCTAAAAAACACTATCTTGGACTTCTCTGCATGTTTCCCAGGCGAGCAATTGGCAGCATGTTCAGAACCATGTTTCTGAGGCTAATTCCTTAACCGTAAGTCCTAGACGCTCGATCTTGGCGGCATTCGTCTCAGCGCCTGGCAATTAGTATAGGAGCACTGTGTTTGACTTCTCTGGATGTTTCCCAGGCGAGTTATTGACAAGTAAATCCTAGACGCTCGATCTTGGTTATTTTCGCTTTCGCGGCTGGCAGTAAAAGAACCATGTTTCTGTGAATAACTCCTGAACCGTAAGTCACAGACGCTCGCTCTTGGCTGCATTCGATTCAGCTCGTGGCAGCCAGTCTAAAAAACACTATCTTGGACTTCTCTGCATGTTTCCCAGGCGAGCAATTGGCAGCATGTTCAGAACCATGTTTCTGAGGCTAATTCCTTAACCGTAAGTCCTAGACGCTCGATCTTGGCGGCATTCGTCTCAGCGCCTGGCAATTAGTATAGGAGCACTGTGTTTGACTTCTCTGGATGTTTCCCAGGCGAGTTATTGACAAGTAAATCCTAGACGCTCGATCTTGGTTATTTTCGCTTTCGCGGCTGGCAGTAAAAGAACCATGTTTCTGTGAATAACTCCTGAACCGTAAGTCACAGACGCTCGCTCTTGGCTGCATTCGATTCAGCTCGTGGCAGCCAGTCTAAAAAACACTATCTTGGACTTCTCTGCATGTTTCCCAGGCGAGCAATTGGCAGCATGTTCAGAACCATGTTTCTGTGAATAACTCCTGAACCGTAAGTCACAGACGCTCGCTCTTGGCTGCATTCGATTCAGCTCGTGGCAGCCAGTCTAAAAAACACTATCTTGGACTTCTCTGCATGTTTCCCAGGCGAGAAATTGGCAGCATGTTCAGAACCATGTTTCTGTGAATAACTCCTGAACCGTAAGTCACAGACGCTCGCTCTTGGCTGCATTCGATTCAGCTCGTGGCAGCCAGTCTAAAAAACACTATCTTGGACTTCTCTGCATGTTTCCCAGGCGAGCAATTGGCAGCATGTTCAGAACCATGTTTCTGTGAATAACTCCTGAACCGTAAGTCACAGACGCTCGCCCTTGGCTGCATTCGATTCAGCTCGTGGCAGCCAGTCTAAAAAACACTATCTTGGACTTCTCTGCATGTTTCCCAGGCGAGCAATTGGCAGCATGTTCAGAACCATGTTTCTGAGGCTAATTCCTTAACCGTAAGTCCTAGACGCTCGATCTTGGCGGCATTCGTCTCAGCGCCTGGCAATTAGTATAGGAGCACTGTGTTTGACTTCTCTGGATGTTTCCCAGGCGAGTTATTGACAAGTAAATCCTAGACGCTCGATCTTGGTTATTTTCGCTTTCGCGGCTGGCAGTAAAAGAACCATGTTTCTGTGAATAACTCTTGAACCGTAAGTCACAGACGCTCGCTCTTGGCTGCATTCGATTCAGCTCGTGGCAGCCAGTCTAAAAAACACTATCTTGGACTTCTCTGCATGTTTCCCAGGCGAGCAATTGGCAGCATGTTCAGAACCATGTTTCTGTGAATAACTCCTGAACCGTAAGTCACAGACGCTCGCTCTTGGCTGCATTCGATTCAGCTCGTGGCAGCCAGTCTAAAAAACACTATCTTGGACTTCTCTGCATGTTTCCCAGGCGAGCAATTGGCAGCATGTTCAGAACCATGTTTCTGTGAATAACTCTTGAACCGTAAGTCACAGACGCTCGCTCTTGGCTGCATTCGATTCAGCTCGTGGCAGCCAGTCTAAAAAACACTATCTTGGACTTCTCTGCATGTTTCCCAGGCGAGCAATTGGCAGCATGTTCAGAACCATGTTTCTGTGAATAACTCCTGAACCGTAAGTCACAGACGCTCGCCCTTGGCTGCATTCGATTCAGCTCGTGGCAGCCAGTCTAAAAAACACTATCTTGGACTTCTCTGCATGTTTCCCAGGCGAGCAATTGGCAGCATGTTCAGAACCATGTTTCTGAGGCTAATTCCTTAACCGTAAGTCCTAGACGCTCGATCTTGGCGGCATTCGTCTCAGCGCCTGGCAATTAGTATAGGAGCACTGTGTTTGACTTCTCTGGATGTTTCCCAGGCGAGTTATTGACAAGTAAATCCTAGACGCTCGATCTTGGTTATTTTCGCTTTCGCGGCTGGCAGTAAAAGAACCATGTTTCTGTGAATAACTCTTGAACCGTAAGTCACAGACGCTCGCTCTTGGCTGCATTCGATTCAGCTCGTGGCAGCCAGTCTAAAAAACACTATCTTGGACTTCTCTGCATGTTTCCCAGGCGAGCAATTGGCAGCATGTTCAGAACCATGTTTCTGTGAATAACTCCTGAACCGTAAGTCACAGACGCTCGCTCTTGGCTGCATTCGATTCAGCTCGTGGCAGCCAGTCTAAAAAACACTATCTTGGACTTCTCTGCATGTTTCCCAGGCGAGCAATTGGCAGCATGTTCAGAACCATGTTTCTGAGGCTAATTCCTTAACCGTAAGTCCTAGACGCTCGATCTTGGCGGCATTCGTCTCAGCGCCTGGCAATTAGTATAGGAGCACTGTGTTTGACTTCTCTGGATGTTTCCCAGGCGAGTTATTGACAAGTAAATCCTAGACGCTCGATCTTGGTTATTTTCGCTTTCGCGGCTGGCAGTAAAAGAACCATGTTTCTGTGAATAACTCCTGAACCGTAAGTCACAGACGCTCGCTCTTGGCTGCATTCGATTCAGCTCGTGGCAGCCAGTCTAAAAAACACTATCTTGGACTTCTCTGCATGTTTCCCAGGCGAGCAATTGGCAGCATGTTCAGAACCATGTTTCTGAGGCTAATTCCTTAACCGTAAGTCCTAGACGCTCGATCTTGGCGGCATTCGTCTCAGCGCCTGGCAATTAGTATAGGAGCACTGTGTTTGACTTCTCTGGATGTTTCCCAGGCGAGTTATTGACAAGTAAATCCTAGACGCTCGATCTTGGTTATTTTCGCTTTCGCGGCTGGCAGTAAAAGAACCATGTTTCTGTGAATAACTCCTGAACCGTAAGTCACAGACGCTCGCTCTTGGCTGCATTCGATTCAGCTCGTGGCAGCCAGTCTAAAAAACACTATCTTGGACTTCTCTGCATGTTTCCCAGGCGAGCAATTGGCAGCATGTTCAGAACCATGTTTCTGTGAATAACTCCTGAACCGTAAGTCACAGACGCTCGCTCTTGGCTGCATTCGATTCAGCTCGTGGCAGCCAGTCTAAAAAACACTATCTTGGACTTCTCTGCATGTTTCCCAGGCGAGAAATTGGCAGCATGTTCAGAACCATGTTTCTGTGAATAACTCCTGAACCGTAAGTCACAGACGCTCGCTCTTGGCTGCATTCGATTCAGCTCGTGGCAGCCAGTCTAAAAAACACTATCTTGGACTTCTCTGCATGTTTCCCAGGCGAGCAATTGGCAGCATGTTCAGAACCATGTTTCTGTGAATAACTCCTGAACCGTAAGTCACAGACGCTCGCCCTTGGCTGCATTCGATTCAGCTCGTGGCAGCCAGTCTAAAAAACACTATCTTGGACTTCTCTGCATGTTTCCCAGGCGAGCAATTGGCAGCATGTTCAGAACCATGTTTCTGAGGCTAATTCCTTAACCGTAAGTCCTAGACGCTCGATCTTGGCGGCATTCGTCTCAGCGCCTGGCAATTAGTATAGGAGCACTGTGTTTGACTTCTCTGGATGTTTCCCAGGCGAGTTATTGACAAGTAAATCCTAGACGCTCGATCTTGGTTATTTTCGCTTTCGCGGCTGGCAGTAAAAGAACCATGTTTCTGTGAATAACTCTTGAACCGTAAGTCACAGACGCTCGCTCTTGGCTGCATTCGATTCAGCTCGTGGCAGCCAGTCTAAAAAACACTATCTTGGACTTCTCTGCATGTTTCCCAGGCGAGCAATTGGCAGCATGTTCAGAACCATGTTTCTGTGAATAACTCCTGAACCGTAAGTCACAGACGCTCGCTCTTGGCTGCATTCGATTCAGCTCGTGGCAGCCAGTCTAAAAAACACTATCTTGGACTTCTCTGCATGTTTCCCAGGCGAGCAATTGGCAGCATGTTCAGAACCATGTTTCTGTGAATAACTCCTGAACCGTAAGTCACAGACGCTCGCTCTTGGCTGCATTCGATTCAGCTCGTGGCAGCCAGTCTAAAAAACACTATCTTGGACTTCTCTGCATGTTTCCCAGGCGAGCAATTGGCAGCATGTTCAGAACCATGTTTCTGTGAATAACTCCTGAACCGTAAGTCACAGACGCTCGCTCTTGGCTGCATTCGATTCAGCTCGTGGCAGCCAGTCTAAAAAACACTATCTTGGACTTCTCTGCATGTTTCCCAGGCAAATGTTTCTAAAGCTAATTCTTGAACCGTAAGTCCTAGACGCTCGATCTTGGCGGCATTCGTCTCAGCGCCTGGCAATTAGTATAGAAGCACTGTCTTTGACTTCTCTGGATGTTTCCCAGGCGAGTTATTGACAAGTAAATCCTAGACGCTCGATCTTGGTTATTTTCGCTTTCGCGGCTGGCAGTAAAGTTCAGAACCATGTTTCTGTGAATAACTCTTGAACCGTAAGTCACAGACGCTCGCTCTTGGCTGCATTCGATTCAGCTCGTGGCAGCCAGTCTAAAAAACACTATCTTGGACTTCTCTGCATGTTTCCCAGGCGAGCTATTGGCAGCATGTTCAGAACCATGTTTCTGTGAATAACTCTTGAACCGTAAGTCACAGACGCTCGCTCTTGGCTGCATTCGATTCAGCTCGTGGCAGCCAGTCTAAAAAACACTATCTTGGACTTCTCTGCATGTTTCCCAGGCGAGCTATTGGCAGCATGTTCAGAACCATGTTTCTGTGAATAACTCTTGAACCGTAAGTCACAGACGCTCGCTCTTGGCTGCATTCGATTCAGCTCGTGGCAGCCAGTCTAAAAAACACTATCTTGGACTTCTCTGCATGTTTCCCAGGCAAATGTTTCTAAAGCTAATTCTTGAACCGTAAGTCCTAGACGCTCGATCTTGGCGGCATTCGTCTCAGCGCCTGGCAATTAGTATAGAAGCACTGTCTTTGACTTCTCTGGATGTTTCCCAGGCGAGTTATTGACAAGTAAATCCTAGACGCTCGATCTTGGTTATTTTCGCTTTCGCGGCTGGCAGTAAAGTTCAGAACCATGTTTCTGTGAATAACTCTTGAACCGTAAGTCACAGACGCTCGCTCTTGGCTGCATTCGATTCAGCTCGTGGCAGCCAGTCTAAAAAACACTATCTTGGACTTCTCTGCATGTTTCCCAGGCGAGCTATTGGCAGCATGTTCAGAACCATGTTTCTGTGAATAACTCTTGAACCGTAAGTCACAGACGCTCGCTCTTGGCTGCATTCGATTCAGCTCGTGGCAGCCAGTCTAAAAAACACTATCTTGGACTTCTCTGCATGTTTCCCAGGCGAGCAATTGGCAGCATGTTCAGAACCATGTTTCTGTGAATAACTCTTGAACCGTAAGTCACAGACGCTCGCTCTTGGCTGCATTCGATTCAGCTCGTGGCAGCCAGTCTAAAAAACACTATCTTGGACTTCTCTGCATGTTTCCCAGGCAAATGTTTCTAAAGCTAATTCTTGAACCGTAAGTCCTAGACGCTCGATCTTGGCGACATTCGTCTCAGCGCCTGGCAATTAGTATAGAAGCACTGTCTTTGACTTCTCTGGATGTTTCCCAGGCGAGTTATTGACAAGTAAATCCTAGACGCTCGATCTTGGTTAGTTTCGCTTTCGCGGCTGGCAGTAAAGTTCAGAACCATGTTTCTGTGAATAACTCTTGAACCGTAAGTCACAGACGCTCGCTCTTGGCTGCATTCGATTCAGCTCGTGGCAGCCAGTCTAAAAAACACTATCTTGGACTTCTCTGCATGTTTCCCAGGCGAGCTATTGGCAGCATGTTCAGAACCATGTTTCTGTGAATAACTCTTGAACCGTAAGTCACAGACGCTCGCTCTTGGCTGCATTCGATTCAGCTCGTGGCAGCCAGTCTAAAAAACACTATCTTGGACTTCTCTGCATGTTTCCCAGGCGAGCAATTGGCAGCATGTTCAGAACCATGTTTCTGTGAATAACTCTTGAACCGTAAGTCACAGACGCTCGCTCTTGGCTGCATTCGATTCAGCTCGTGGCAGCCAGTCTAAAAAACACTATCTTGGACTTCTCTGCATGTTTCCCAGGCAAATGTTTCTAAAGCTAATTCTTGAACCGTAAGTCCTAGACGCTCGATCTTGGCGACATTCGTCTCAGCGCCTGGCAATTAGTATAGAAGCACTGTCTTTGACTTCTCTGGATGTTTCCCAGGCGAGTTATTGACAAGTAAATCCTAGACGCTCGATCTTGGTTAGTTTCGCTTTCGCGGCTGGCAGTAAAGTTCAGAACCATGTTTCTGTGAATAACTCTTGAACCGTAAGTCACAGACGCTCGCTCTTGGCTGCATTCGATTCAGCTCGTGGCAGCCAGTCTAAAAAACACTATCTTGGACTTCTCTGCATGTTTCCCAGGCGAGCAATTGGCAGCATGTTCAGAACCATGTTTCTGTGAATAACTCTTGAACCGTAAGTCACAGACGCTCGCTCTTGGCTGCATTCGATTCAGCTCGTGGCAGCCAGTATAAAAAACACTATCTTGGACTTCTCTGCATGTTTCCCAGGCAAATGTTTCTAAAGCTAATTCTTGAACCGTAAGTCCTAGACGCTCGATCTTGGCGGCATTCGTCTCAGCGCCTGGCAATTAGTATAGAAGCACTGTCTTTGACTTCTCTGGATGTTTCCCAGGCGAGTTATTGACAAGTAAATCCTAGACGCTCGATCTTGGTTAGTTTCGCTTTCGCGGCTGGCAGTAAAGTTCAGAACCATGTTTCTGTGAATAACTCTTGAACCGTAAGTCACAGACGCTCGCTCTTGGCTGCATTCGATTCAGCTCGTGGCAGCCAGTCTAAAAAACACTATCTTGGACTTCTCTGCATGTTTCCCAGGCGAGCTATTGGCAGCATGTTCAGAACCATGTTTCTGTGAATAACTCTTGAACCGTAAGTCACAGACGCTCGCTCTTGGCTGCATTCGATTCAGCTCGTGGCAGCCAGTCTAAAAAACACTATCTTGGACTTCTCTGCATGTTTCCCAGGCGAGCTATTGGCAGCATGTTCAGAACCATGTTTCTGTGAATAACTCTTGAACCGTAAGTCACAGACGCTCGCTCTTGGCTGCATTCGATTCAGCTCGTGGCAGCCAGTCTAAAAAACACTATCTTGGACTTCTCTGCATGTTTCCCAGGAGAGCAATTGGCAGCATGTTCAGAACCATGTTTCTGTGAATAACTCTTGAACCGTAAGTCACAGACGCTCGCTCTTGGCTGCATTCGATTCAGCTCGTGGCAGCCAGTCTAAAAAACACTATCTTGGACTTCTCTGCATGTTTCCCAGGCGAGCTATTGGCAGCATGTTCAGAACCATGTTTCTGTGAATAACTCTTGAACCGTAAGTCACAGACGCTCGCTCTTTGCTGCATTCGATTCAGCTCGTGGCAGCCAGTCTAAAAAACACTATCTTGGACTTCTCTGCATGTTTCCCAGGCGAGCTATTGGCAGCATGTTCAGAACCATGTTTCTGTGAATAACTCTTGAACCGTAAGTCACAGACGCTCGCTCTTGGCTGAATTCGATTCAGCTCGTGGCAGCCAGTCTAAAAAACACTATCTTGGACTTCTCTGCATGTTTCCCAGGCGAGCTATTGGCAGCATGTTCAGAACCATGTTTCTGTGAATAACTCTTGAACCGTAAGTCACAGACGCTCGCTCTTGGCTGCATTCGATTCAGCTCGTGGCAGCCAGTCTAAAAAACACTATCTTGGACTTCTCTGCGTGTTTCCCAGGCGAGCAATTGGCAGCATGTTCAGAACCATGTTTCTGTGAATAACTCTTGAACCGTAAGTCACAGACGCTCGCTCTTGGCTGCATTCGATTCAGCTCGTGGCAGCCAGTCTAAAAAACACTATCTTGGACTTCTCTGCATGTTTCCCAGGCAAATGTTTCTAAAGCTAATTCTTGAACCGTAAGTCCTAGACGCTCGATCTTGGCGGCATTCATCTCAGCGCCTGGCAATTAGTATAGAAGCACTGTCTTTGACTTCTCTGGATGTTTCCCAGGCGAGTTATTGACAAGTAAATCCTAGACGCTCGATCTTGGTTATTTTCGCTTTCGCGGCTGGCAGTAAAGTTCAGAACCATGTTTCTGTGAATAACTCTTGAACCGTAAGTCACAGACGCTCGCTCTTGGCTGCATTCGATTCAGCTCGTGGCAGCCAGTCTAAAAAACACTATCTTGGACTTCTCTGCATGTTTCCCAGGCGAGCTATTGGCAGCATGTTCAGAACCATGTTTCTGTGAATAACTCTTGAACCGTAAGTCACAGACGCTCGCTCTTGGCTGCATTCGATTCAGCTCGTGGCAGCCAGTCTAAAAAACACTATCTTGGACTTCTCTGCATGTTTCCCAGGCGAGCTATTGGCAGCATGTTCAGAACCATGTTTCTGTGAATAACTCTTGAACCGTAAGTCACAGACGCTCGCTCTTGGCTGCATTCGATTCAGCTCGTGGCAGCCAGTCTAAAAAACACTATCTTGGACTTCTCTGCATGTTTCCCAGGCAAATGTTTCTAAAGCTAATTCTTGAACCGTAAGTCCTAGACGCTCGATCTTGGCGGCATTCGTCTCAGCGCCTGGCAATTAGTATAGAAGCACTGTCTTTGACTTCTCTGGATGTTTCCCAGGCGAGTTATTGACAAGTAAATCCTAGACGCTCGATCTTGGTTATTTTCGCTTTCGCGGCTGGCAGTAAAGTTCAGAACCATGTTTCTGTGAATAACTCTTGAACCGTAAGTCACAGACGCTCGCTCTTGGCTGCATTCGATTCAGCTCGTGGCAGCCAGTCTAAAAAACACTATCTTGGACTTCTCTGCATGTTTCCCAGGCGAGCTATTGGCAGCATGTTCAGAACCATGTTTCTGTGAATAACTCTTGAACCGTAAGTCACAGACGCTCGCTCTTGGCTGCATTCGATTCAGCTCGTGGCAGCCAGTCTAAAAAACACTATCTTGGACTTCTCTGCATGTTTCCCAGGCGAGCTATTGGCAGCATGTTCAGAACCATGTTTCTGTGAATAACTCTTGAACCGTAAGTCACAGACGCTCGCTCTTGGCTACATTCGATTCAGCTCGTGGCAGCCAGTCTAAAAAACACTATCTTGGACTTCTCTGCATGTTTCCCAGGCGAGCAATTGGCAGCATGTTCAGAACCATGTTTCTGTGAATAACTCTTGAACCGTAAGTCACAGACGCTCGCTCTTGGCTGCATTCGATTCAGCTCGTTGCAGCCAGTCTAAAAAACACTATCTTGGACTTCTCTGCATGTTTCCCAGGCGAGCTATTGGCAGCATGTTCAGAACCATGTTTCTGTGAATAACTCTTGAACCGTAAGTCACAGACGCTCGCTCTTGGCTGAATTCGATTCAGCTCGTGGCAGCCAGTCTAAAAAACACTATCTTGGACTTCTCTGCATGTTTCCCAGGCGAGCTATTGGCAGCATGTTCAGAACCATGTTTCTGTGAATAACTCTTGAACCGTAAGTCACAGACGCTCGCTCTTGGCTGCATTCGATTCAGCTCGTGGCAGCCAGTCTAAAAAACACTATCTTGGACTTCTCTGCATGTTTCCCAGGCGAGCTATTGGCAGCATGTTCAGAACCATGTTTCTGTGAATAACTCTTGAACCGTAAGTCACAGACGCTCGCTCTTGGCTGAATTCGATTCAGCTCGTGGCAGCCAGTCTAAAAAACACTATCTTGGACTTCTCTGCATGTTTCCCAGGCGAGCTATTGGCAGCATGTTCAGAACCATGTTTCTGTGAATAACTCTTGAACCGTAAGTCACAGACGCTCGCTCTTGGCTGCATTCGATTCAGCTCGTGGCAGCCAGTCTAAAAAACACTATCTTGGACTTCTCTGTATGTTTCCCAGGCAAATGTTTCTAAAGCTAATTCTTGAACCGTAAGTCCTAGACGCTCGATCTTGGCGGCATTCGTCTCAGCGCCTGGCAATTAGTATAGAAGCACTGTCTTTGACTTCTCTGGATGTTTCCCAGGCGAGTTATTGACAAGTAAATCCTAGACGCTCGATCTTGGTTATTTTCGCTTTCGCGGCTGGCAGTAAAGTTCAGAACCATGTTTCTGTGAATAACTCTTGAACCGTAAGTCACAGACGCTCGCTCTTGGCTGCATTCGATTCAGCTCGTGGCAGCCAGTCTAAAAAACACTATCTTGGACTTCTCTGCGTGTTTCCCAGGCGAGCAATTGGCAGCATGTTCAGAACCATGTTTCTGTGAATAACTCTTGAACCGTAAGTCACAGACGCTCGCTCTTGGCTGCATTCGATTCAGCTCGTGGCAGCCAGTCTAAAAAACACTATCTTGGACTTCTCTGCATGTTTCCCAGGCAAATGTTTCTAAAGCTAATTCTTGAACCGTAAGTCCTAGACGCTCGATCTTGGCGGCATTCGTCTCAGCGCCTGGCAATTAGTATAGAAGCACTGTCTTTGACTTCTCTGGATGTTTCCCAGGCGAGTTATTGACAAGTAAATCCTAGACGCTCGATCTTGGTTATTTTCGCTTTCGCGGCTGGCAGTAAAGTTCAGAACCATGTTTCTGTGAATAACTCTTGAACCGTAAGTCACAGACGCTCGCTCTTGGCTGCATTCGATTCAGCTCGTGGCAGCCAGTCTAAAAAACACTATCTTGGACTTCTCTGCATGTTTCCCAGGCGAGCTATTGGCAGCATGTTCAGAACCATGTTTCTGTGAATAACTCTTGAACCGTAAGTCACAGACGCTCGCTCTTGGCTGCATTCGATTCAGCTCGTGGCAGCCAGTCTAAAAAACACTATCTTGGACTTCTCTGCATGTTTCCCAGGCGAGCTATTGGCAGCATGTTCAGAACCATGTTTCTGTGAATAACTCTTGAACCGTAAGTCACAGACGCTCGCTCTTGGCTGCATTCGATTCAGCTCGTGGCAGCCAGTCTAAAAAACACTATCTTGGACTTCTCTGCATGTTTCCCAGGCAAATGTTTCTAAAGCTAATTCTTGAACCGTAAGTCCTAGACGCTCGATCTTGGCGGCATTCGTCTCAGCGCCTGGCAATTAGTATAGAAGCACTGTCTTTGACTTCTCTGGATGTTTCCCAGGCGAGTTATTGACAAGTAAATCCTAGACGCTCGATCTTGGTTATTTTCGCTTTCGCGGCTGGCAGTAAAGTTCAGAACCATGTTTCTGTGAATAACTCTTGAACCGTAAGTCACAGACGCTCGCTCTTGGCTGCATTCGATTCAGCTCGTGGCAGCCAGTCTAAAAAACACTATCTTGGACTTCTCTGCATGTTTCCCAGGCGAGCTATTGGCAGCATGTTCAGAACCATGTTTCTGTGAATAACTCTTGAACCGTAAGTCACAGACGCTCGCTCTTGGCTGCATTCGATTCAGCTCGTGGCAGCCAGTCTAAAAAACACTATCTTGGACTTCTCTGCATGTTTCCCAGGCGAGCTATTGGCAGCATGTTCAGAACCATGTTTCTGTGAATAACTCTTGAACCGTAAGTCACAGACGCTCGCTCTTGGCTACATTCGATTCAGCTCGTGGCAGCCAGTCTAAAAAACACTATCTTGGACTTCTCTGCATGTTTCCCAGGCGAGCAATTGGCAGCATGTTCAGAACCATGTTTCTGTGAATAACTCTTGAACCGTAAGTCACAGACGCTCGCTCTTGGCTGCATTCGATTCAGCTCGTTGCAGCCAGTCTAAAAAACACTATCTTGGACTTCTCTGCATGTTTCCCAGGCGAGCTATTGGCAGCATGTTCAGAACCATGTTTCTGTGAATAACTCTTGAACCGTAAGTCACAGACGCTCGCTCTTGGCTGAATTCGATTCAGCTCGTGGCAGCCAGTCTAAAAAACACTATCTTGGACTTCTCTGCATGTTTCCCAGGCGAGCTATTGGCAGCATGTTCAGAACCATGTTTCTGTGAATAACTCTTGAACCGTAAGTCACAGACGCTCGCTCTTGGCTGCATTCGATTCAGCTCGTGGCAGCCAGTCTAAAAAACACTATCTTGGACTTCTCTGCATGTTTCCCAGGCGAGCTATTGGCAGCATGTTCAGAACCATGTTTCTGTGAATAACTCTTGAACCGTAAGTCACAGACGCTCGCTCTTGGCTGAATTCGATTCAGCTCGTGGCAGCCAGTCTAAAAAACACTATCTTGGACTTCTCTGCATGTTTCCCAGGCGAGCTATTGGCAGCATGTTCAGAACCATGTTTCTGTGAATAACTCTTGAACCGTAAGTCACAGACGCTCGCTCTTGGCTGCATTCGATTCAGCTCGTGGCAGCCAGTCTAAAAAACACTATCTTGGACTTCTCTGCGTGTTTCCCAGGCGAGCAATTGGCAGCATGTTCAGAACCATGTTTCTGTGAATAACTCTTGAACCGTAAGTCACAGACGCTCGCTCTTGGCTGCATTCGATTCAACTCGTGGCAGCCATTCTAAAAAACACTATCTTGGACTTCTCTGCATGTTTCCCAGGCAAATGTTTCTAAAGCTAATTCTTGAACCGTAAGTCCTAGACGCTCGATCTTGGCGGCATTCGTCTCAGCGCCTGGCAATTAGTATAGAAGCACTGTCTTTGACTTCTCTGGATGTTTCCCAGGCGAGTTATTGACAAGTAAATCCTAGACGCTCGATCTTGGTTATTTTCGCTTTCGCGGCTGGCAGTAAAGTTCAGAACCATGTTTCTGTGAATAACTCTTGAACCGTAAGTCACAGACGCTCGCTCTTGGCTGCATTCGATTCAGCTCGTGGCAGCCAGTCTAAAAAACACTATCTTGGACTTCTCTGCGTGTTTCCCAGGCGAGCAATTGGCAGCATGTTCAGAACCATGTTTCTGTGAATAACTCTTGAACCGTAAGTCACAGACGCTCGCTCTTGGCTGCATTCGATTCAGCTCGTGGCAGCCAGTCTAAAAAACACTATCTTGGACTTCTCTGCATGTTTCCCAGGCAAATGTTTCTAAAGCTAATTCTTGAACCGTAAGTCCTAGACGCTCGATCTTGGCGGCATTCGTCTCAGCGCCTGGCAATTAGTATAGAAGCACTGTCTTTGACTTCTCTGGATGTTTCCCAGGCGAGTTATTGACAAGTAAATCCTAGACGCTCGATCTTGGTTAGTTTCGCTTTCGCGGCTGGCAGTAAAGTTCAGAACCATGTTTCTGTGAATAACTCTTGAACCGTAAGTCACAGACGCTCGCTCTTGGCTGCATTCGATTCAGCTCGTGGCAGCCAGTCTAAAAAACACTATCTTGGACTTCTCTGCATGTTTCCCAGGCGAGCTATTGGCAGCATGTTCAGAACCATGTTTCTGTGAATAACTCTTGAACCGTAAGTCACAGACGCTCGCTCTTGGCTGCATTCGATTCAGCTCGTGGCAGCCAGTCTAAAAAACACTATCTTGGACTTCTCTGCATGTTTCCCAGGCGAGCTATTGGCAGCATGTTCAGAACCATGTTTCTGTGAATAACTCTTGAACCGTAAGTCACAGACGCTCGCTCTTGGCTGCATTCGATTCAGCTCGTGGCAGCCAGTCTAAAAAACACTATCTTGGACTTCTCTGCATGTTTCCCATGCAAATGTTTCTAAAGCTAATTCTTGAACCGTAAGTCCTAGACGCTCGATCTTGGCGGCATTCGTCTCAGCGCCTGGCAATTAGTATAGAAGCACTGTCTTTGACTTCTCTGGATGTTTCCCAGGCGAGTTATTGACAAGTAAATCCTAGACGCTCGATCTTGGTTATTTTCGCTTTCGCGGCTGGCAGTAAAGTTCAGAACCATGTTTCTGTGAATAACTCTTGAACCGTAAGTCACAGACGCTCGCTCTTGGCTGCATTCGATTCAGCTCGTGGCAGCCAGTCTAAAAAACACTATCTTGGACTTCTCTGCATGTTTCCCAGGCGAGCTATTGGCAGCATGTTCAGAACCATGTTTCTGTGAATAACTCTTGAACCGTAAGTCACAGACGCTCGCTCTTGGCTGCATTCGATTCAGCTCGTGGCAGCCAGTCTAAAAAACACTATCTTGGACTTCTCTGTATGTTTCCCAGGCAAATGTTTCTAAAGCTAATTCTTGAACCGTAAGTCCTAGACGCTCGATCTTGGCGGCATTCGTCTCAGCGCCTGGCAATTAGTATAGAAGCACTGTCTTTGACTTCTCTGGATGTTTCCCAGGCGAGTTATTGACAAGTAAATCCTAGACGCTCGATCTTGGTTAGTTTCGCTTTCGCGGCTGGAAGTAAAGTTCAGAACCATGTTTCTGTGAATAACTCTTGAACCGTAAGTCACAGACGCTCGCTCTTGGCTGCATTCGATTCAGCTCGTGGCAGCGAGTCTAAAAAACACTATCTTGGACTTCTCTGCATGTTTCCCAGGCGAGCTATTGGCAGCATGTTCAGAACCATGTTTCTGTGAATAACTCTTGAACCGTAAGTCACAGACGCTCGCTCTTGGCTGCATTCGATTCAGCTCGTGGCAGCCAGTCTAAAAAACACTATCTTGGACTTCTCTGCATGTTTCCCAGGCGAGCAATTGGCAGCATGTTCAGAACCATGTTTCTGTGAATAACTCTTGAACCGTAAGTCACAGACGCTCGCTCTTGGCTGCATTCGATTCAGCTCGTGGCAGCCAGTCTAAAAAACACTATCTTGGACTTCTCTGCATGTTTCCCAGGCAAATGTTTCTAAAGCTAATTCTTGAACCGTAAGTCCTAGACGCTCGATCTTGGCGGCATTCGTCTCAGCGCCTGGCAATTAATATAGAAGCACTGTCTTTGACTTCTCTGGATGTTTCCCAGGCGAGTTATTGACAAGTAAATCCTAGACGCTCGATCTTGGTTAGTTTCGCTTTCGCGGCTGGCAGTAAAGTTCAGAACCATGTTTCTGTGAATAACTCTTGAACCGTAAGTCACAGACGCTCGCTCTTGGCTGCATTCGATTCAGCTCGTGGCAGCCAGTCTAAAAAACACTATCTTGGACTTATCTGCATGTTTCCCAGGCGAGCCATTGGCAGCATGTTCAGAACCATGTTTCTGTGAATAACTCTTGAACCGTAAGTCACAGACGCTCGCTCTTGGCTGCATTCGATTCAGCTCGTGGCAGCCAGTCTAAAAAACACTATCTTGGACTTCTCTGCATGTTTCCCAGGCGAGCTATTGGCAGCATGTTCAGAACCATGTTTCTGTGAATAACTCTTGAACCGTAAGTCACAGACGCTCGCTCTTGGCTGCATTCGATTCAGCTCGTGGCAGCCAGTCTAAAAAACACTATCTTGGACTTCTCTGCATGTTTCCCAGGCGAGCAATTGGCAGCATGTTCAGAACCATGTTTCTGTGAATAACTCTTGAACCGTAAGTCACAGACGCTCGCTCTTGGCTGCATTCGATTCAGCTCGTGGCAGCCAGTCTAAAAAACACTATCTTGGACTTCTCTGCATGTTTCCCAGGCGAGCAATTGGCAGCATGTTCAGAACCATGTTTCTGTGAATAACTCTTGAACCGTAAGTCACAGACGCTCGCTCTTGGCTGCATTCGATTCAGCTCGTGGCAGCCAGTCTAAAAAACACTATCTTGGACTTCTCTGCATGTTTCCCAGGCGAGCTATTGGCAGCATGTTCAGAACCATGTTTCTGTGAATAACTCTTGAACCGTAAGTCACAGACGCTCGCTCTTGGCTGCATTCGATTCAGCTCGTGGCAGCCAGTCTAAAAAACACTATCTTGGACTTCTCTGCATGTTTCCCAGGCGAGCAATTGGCAGCATGTTCAGAACCATGTTTCTGTGAATAACTCTTGAACCGTAAGTCACAGACGCTCGCTCTTGGCTGCATTCGATTCAGATCGTGGCAGCCAGTCTAAAAAACACTATCTTGGACTTCTCTGCATGTTTCCCAGGCAAATGTTTCTAAAGCTAATTCTTGAACCGTAAGTCCTAGACGCTCGATCTTGGCGGCATTCGTCTCAGCGCCTGGCAATTAGTATAGAAGCACTGTCTTTGACTTCTCTGGATGTTTCCCAGGCGAGTTATTGACAAGTAAATCCTAGACGCTCGATCTTGGTTATTTTCGCTTTCGCGGCTGGCAGTAAAGTTCAGAACCATGTTTCTGTGAATAACTCTTGAACCGTAAGTCACAGACGCTCGCTCTTGGCTGCATTCGATTCAGCTCGTGGCAGCCAGTCTAAAAAACACTATCTTGGACTTCTCTGCATGTTTCCCAGGCGAGCTATTGGCAGCATGTTCAGAACCATGTTTCTGTGAATAACTCTTGAACCGTAAGTCACAGACGCTCGCTCTTGGCTGCATTCGATTCAGCTCGTGGCAGCCAGTCTAAAAAACACTATCTTGGACTTATCTGCATGTTTCCCAGGCGAGCAATTGGCAGCATGTTCAGAACCATGTTTCTGTGAATAACTCTTGAACCGTAAGTCACAGACGCTCGCTCTTGGCTGCATTCGATTCAGCTCGTGGCAGCCAGTCTAAAAAACACTATCTTGGACTTCTCTGCATGTTTCCCAGGCAAATGTTTCTAAAGCTAATTCTTGAACCGTAAGTCCTAGACGCTCGATCTTGGCGGCATTCGTCTCAGCGCCTGGCAATTAGTATAGAAGCACTGTCTTTGACTTCTCTGGATGTTTCCCAGGCGAGTTATTGACAAGTAAATCCTAGACGCTCGATCTTGGTTAGTTTCGCTTTCGCGGCTGGCAGTAAAGTTCAGAACCATGTTTCTGTGAATAACTCTTGAACCGTAAGTCACAGACGCTCGCTCTTGGCTGCATTCGATTCAGCTCGTGGCAGCCAGTCTAAAAAACACTATCTTGGACTTCTCTGCATGTTTCCCAGGCGAGCAATTGGCAGCATGTTCAGAACCATGTTTCTGTGAATAACTCTTGGACCGTAAGTCACAGACGCTCGCTCTTGGCTGCATTCGATTCAGCTCGTGGCAGCCAGTATAAAAAACACTATCTTGGACTTCTCTGCATGTTTCTCAGGCAAATGTTTCTAAAGCTAATTCTTGAACCGTAAGTCCTAGACGCTCGATCTTGGCGGCATTCGTCTCAGCGCCTGGCAATTAGTATAGAAGCACTGTCTTTGACTTCTCTGGATGTTTCCCAGGCGAGTTATTGACAAGTAAATCCTAGACGCTCGATCTTGGTTATTTTCGCTTTCGCGGCTGGCAGTAAAGTTCAGAACCATGTTTCTGTGAATAACTCTTGAACCGTAAGTCACAGACGCTCGCTCTTGGCTGCATTCGATTCAGCTCGTGGCAGCCAGTCTAAAAAACACTATCTTGGACTTCTCTGCATGTTTCCCAGGCGAGCTATTGGCAGCATGTTTAGAACCATGTTTCTGTGAATAACTCTTGAACCGTAAGTCACAGACGCTCGCTCTTGGCTGCATTCGATTCAGCTCGTGGCAGCCAGTCTAAAAAACACTATCTTGGACTTATCTGCATGTTTCCCAGGCGAGCAATTGGCAGCATGTTCAGAACCATGTTTCTGTGAATAACTCTTGAACCGTAAGTCACAGACGCTCGCTCTTGGCTGCATTCGATTCAGCTCGTGGCAGCCAGTCTAAAAACCACTATCTTGGACTTCTCTGCATGTTTCCCAGGCAAATGTTTCTAAAGCTAATTCTTGAACCGTAAGTCCTAGACGCTCGATCTTGGCGGCATTCGTCTCAGCGCCTGGCAATTAGTATAGAAGCACTGTCTTTGACTTCTCTGGATGTTTCCCAGGCGAGTTATTGACAAGTAAATCCTAGACGCTCGATCTTGGTTAGTTTCGCTTTCGCGGCTGGCAGTAAAGTTCAGAACCATGTTTCTGTGAATAACTCTTGAACCGTAAGTCACAGACGCTCGCTCTTGGCTGCATTCGATTCAGCTCGTGGCAGCCAGTCTAAAAAACACTATCTTGGACTTCTCTGCATGTTTCCCAGGCGAGCAATTGGCAGCATGTTCAGAACCATGTTTCTGTGAATAACTCTTGAACCGTAAGTCACAGACGCTCGCTCTTGGCTGCATTCGATTCAGCTCGTGGCAGCCAGTATAAAAAACACTATCTTGGACTTCTCTGCATGTTTCCCAGGCAAATGTTTCTAAAGCTAATTCTTGAACCGTAAGTCCTAGACGCTCGATCTTGGCGGCATTCGTCTCAGCGCCTGGCAATTAGTATAGAAGCACTGTCTTTGACTTCTCTGGATGTTTCCCAGGCGAGTTATTGACAAGTAAATCCTAGACGCTCGATCTTGGTTAGTTTCGCTTTCGCGGCTGGCAGTAAAGTTCAGAACCATGTTTCTGTGAATAACTCTTGAACCGTAAGTCACAGACGCTCGCTCTTGGCTGCATTCGATTCAGCTCGTGGCAGCCAGTCTAAAAAACACTATCTTGGACTTCTCTGCATGTTTCCCAGGCGAGCAATTGGCAGCATGTTCAGAACCATGTTTCTGTGAATAACTCTTGAACCGTAAGTCACAGACGCTCGCTCTTGGCTGCATTCGATTCAGCTCGTGGCAGCCAGTATAAAAAACACTATCTTGGACTTCTCTGCATGTTTCCCAGGCAAATGTTTCTAAAGCTAATTCTTGAACCGTAAGTCCTAGACGCTCGATCTTGGCGGCATTCGTCTCAGCGCCTGGCAATTAGTATAGAAGCACTGTCTTTGACTTCTCTGGATGTTTCCCAGGCGAGTTATTGACAAGTAAATCCTAGACGCTCGATCTTGGTTAGTTTCGCTTTCGCGGCTGGCAGTAAAGTTCAGAACCATGTTTCTGTGAATAACTCTTGAACCGTAAGTCACAGACGCTCGCTCTTGGCTGCATTCGATTCAGCTCGTGGCAGCCAGTCTAAAAAACACTATCTTGGACTTCTCTGCATGTTTCCCAGGCGAGCTATTGGCAGCATGTTCAGAACCATGTTTCTGTGAATAACTCTTGAACCGTAAGTCACAGACGCTCGCTCTTGGCTGCATTCGATTCAGCTCGTGGCAGCCAGTCTAAAAAACACTATCTTGGACTTCTCTGCATGTTTCCCAGGCGAGCTATTGGCAGCATGTTCAGAACCATGTTTCTGTGAATAACTCTTGAACCGTAAGTCACAGACGCTCGCTCTTGGCTGCATTCGATTCAGCTCGTGGCAGCCAGTCTAAAAAACACTATCTTGGACTTCTCTGCATGTTTCCCAGGAGAGCAATTGGCAGCATGTTCAGAACCATGTTTCTGTGAATAACTCTTGAACCGTAAGTCACAGACGCTCGCTCTTGGCTGCATTCGATTCAGCTCGTGGCAGCCAGTCTAAAAAACACTATCTTGGACTTCTCTGCATGTTTCCCAGGCGAGCAATTGGCAGCATGTTCAGAACCATGTTTCTGTGAATAACTCTTGAACCGTAAGTCACAGACGCTCGCTCTTGGCTGCATTCGATTCAGCTCGTGGCAGCCAGTATAAAAAACACTATCTTGGACTTCTCTGCATGTTTCCCAGGCAAATGTTTCTAAAGCTAATTCTTGAACCGTAAGTCCTAGACGCTCGATCTTGGCGGCATTCGTCTCAGCGCCTGGCAATTAGTATAGAAGCACTGTCTTTGACTTCTCTGGATGTTTCCCAGGCGAGTTATTGACAAGTAAATCCTAGACGCTCGATCTTGGTTAGTTTCGCTTTCGCGGCTGGCAGTAAAGTTCAGAACCATGTTTCTGTGAATAACTCTTGAACCGTAAGTCACAGACGCTCGCTCTTGGCTGCATTCGATTCAGCTCGTGGCAGCCAGTCTAAAAAACACTATCTTGGACTTCTCTGCATGTTTCCCAGGCGAGCTATTGGCAGCATGTTCAGAACCATGTTTCTGTGAATAACTCTTGAACCGTAAGTCACAGACGCTCGCTCTTGGCTGAATTCGATTCAGCTCGTGGCAGCCAATCTAAAAAACACTATCTTGGACTTCTCTGCATGTTTCCCAGGCGAGCTATTGGCAGCATGTTCAGAACCATGTTTCTGTGAATAACTCTTGAACCGTAAGTCACAGACGCTCGCTCTTGGCTGCATTCGATTCAGCTCGTGGCAGCCAGTCTAAAAAACACTATCTTGGACTTCTCTGCGTGTTTCCCAGGCGAGCAATTGGCAGCATGTTCAGAACCATGTTTCTGTGAATAACTCTTGAACCGTAAGTCACAGACGCTCGCTCTTGGCTGCATTCGATTCAGCTCGTGGCAGCCAGTCTAAAAAACACTATCTTGGACTTCTCTGCATGTTTCCCAGGCGAGCTATTGGCAGCATGTTCAGAACCATGTTTCTGTGAATAACTCTTGAACCGTAAGTCACAGACGCTCGCTCTTGGCTGCATTCGATTCAGCTCGTGGCAGCCAGTCTAAAAAACACTATCTTGGACTTCTCTGCATGTTTCCCAGGCGAGCAATTGGCAGCATGTTCAGAACCATGTTTCTGTGAATAACTCTTGAACCGTAAGTCACAGACGCTCGCTCTTGGCTGCATTCGATTCAGATCGTGGCAGCCAGTCTAAAAAACACTATCTTGGACTTCTCTGCATGTTTCCCAGGCAAATGTTTCTAAAGCTAATTCTTGAACCGTAAGTCCTAGACGCTCGATCTTGGCGGCATTCGTCTCAGCGCCTGGCAATTAGTATAGAAGCACTGTCTTTGACTTCTCTGGATGTTTCCCAGGCGAGTTATTGACAAGTAAATCCTAGACGCTCGATCTTGGTTATTTTCGCTTTCGCGGCTGGCAGTAAAGTTCAGAACCATGTTTCTGTGAATAACTCTTGAACCGTAAGTCACAGACGCTCGCTCTTGGCTGCATTCGATTCAGCTCGTGGCAGCCAGTCTAAAAAACACTATCTTGGACTTCTCTGCATGTTTCCCAGGCGAGCTATTGGCAGCATGTTCAGAACCATGTTTCTGTGAATAACTCTTGAACCGTAAGTCACAGACGCTCGCTCTTGGCTGCATTCGATTCAGCTCGTGGCAGCCAGTCTAAAAAACACTATCTTGGACTTATCTGCATGTTTCCCAGGCGAGCAATTGGCAGCATGTTCAGAACCATGTTTCTGTGAATAACTCTTGAACCGTAAGTCACAGACGCTCGCTCTTGGCTGCATTCGATTCAGCTCGTGGCAGCCAGTCTAAAAAACACTATCTTGGACTTCTCTGCATGTTTCCCAGGCAAATGTTTCTAAAGCTAATTCTTGAACCGTAAGTCCTAGACGCTCGATCTTGGCGGCATTCGTCTCAGCGCCTGGCAATTAGTATAGAAGCACTGTCTTTGACTTCTCTGGATGTTTCCCAGGCGAGTTATTGACAAGTAAATCCTAGACGCTCGATCTTGGTTAGTTTCGCTTTCGCGGCTGGCAGTAAAGTTCAGAACCATGTTTCTGTGAATAACTCTTGAACCGTAAGTCACAGACGCTCGCTCTTGGCTGCATTCGATTCAGCTCGTGGCAGCCAGTCTAAAAAACACTATCTTGGACTTCTCTGCATGTTTCCCAGGCGAGCAATTGGCAGCATGTTCAGAACCATGTTTCTGTGAATAACTCTTGAACCGTAAGTCACAGACGCTCGCTCTTGGCTGCATTCGATTCAGCTCGTGGCAGCCAGTATAAAAAACACTATCTTGGACTTCTCTGCATGTGTCTCAGGCAAATGTTTCTAAAGCTAATTCTTGAACCGTAAGTCCTAGACGCTCGATCTTGGCGGCATTCGTCTCAGCGCCTGGCAATTAGTATAGAAGCACTGTCTTTGACTTCTCTGGATGTTTCCCAGGCGAGTTATTGACAAGTAAATCCTAGACGCTCGATCTTGGTTATTTTCGCTTTCGCGGCTGGCAGTAAAGTTCAGAACCATGTTTCTGTGAATAACTCTTGAACCGTAAGTCACAGACGCTCGCTCTTGGCTGCATTCGATTCAGCTCGTGGCAGCCAGTCTAAAAAACACTATCTTGGACTTCTCTGCATGTTTCCCAGGCGAGCTATTGGCAGCATGTTTAGAACCATGTTTCTGTGAATAACTCTTGAACCGTAAGTCACAGACGCTCGCTCTTGGCTGCATTCGATTCAGCTCGTGGCAGCCAGTCTAAAAAACACTATCTTGGACTTATCTGCATGTTTCCCAGGCGAGCAATTGGCAGCATGTTCAGAACCATGTTTCTGTGAATAACTCTTGAACCGTAAGTCACAGACGCTCGCTCTTGGCTGCATTCGATTCAGCTCGTGGCAGCCAGTCTAAAAAACACTATCTTGGACTTCTCTGCATGTTTCCCAGGCAAATGTTTCTAAAGCTAATTCTTGAACCGTAAGTCCTAGACGCTCGATCTTGGCGGCATTCGTCTCAGCGCCTGGCAATTAG
Source organism: Rhinoderma darwinii (assembly GCF_050947455.1). NCBI lineage: Eukaryota > Metazoa > Chordata > Amphibia > Anura > Rhinodermatidae > Rhinoderma > Rhinoderma darwinii. The sequence continues at coordinate 57,919 of NW_027461916.1, read as the reverse complement.
TATAGAAGCACTGTCTTTGACTTCTCTGGATGTTTCCCAGGCGAGTTATTGACAAGTAAATCCTAGACGCTCGATCTTGGTTAGTTTCGCTTTCGCGGCTGGCAGTAAAGTTCAGAACCATGTTTCTGTGAATAACTCTTGAACCGTAAGTCACAGACGCTCGCTCTTGGCTGCATTCGATTCAGCTCGTGGCAGCCAGTCTAAAAAACACTATCTTGGACTTCTCTGCATGTTTCCCAGGCGAGCAATTGGCAGCATGTTCAGAACCATGTTTCTGTGAATAACTCTTGAACCGTAAGTCACAGACGCTCGCTCTTGGCTGCATTCGATTCAGCTCGTGGCAGCCAGTATAAAAAACACTATCTTGGACTTCTCTGCATGTTTCCCAGGCAAATGTTTCTAAAGCTAATTCTTGAACCGTAAGTCCTAGACGCTCGATCTTGGCGGCATTCGTCTCAGCGCCTGGCAATTAGTATAGAAGCACTGTCTTTGACTTCTCTGGATGTTTCCCAGGCGAGTTATTGACAAGTAAATCCTAGACGCTCGATCTTGGTTAGTTTCGCTTTCGCGGCTGGCAGTAAAGTTCAGAACCATGTTTCTGTGAATAACTCTTGAACCGTAAGTCACAGACGCTCGCTCTTGGCTGCATTCGATTCAGCTCGTGGCAGCCAGTCTAAAAAACACTATCTTGGACTTCTCTGCATGTTTCCCAGGCGAGCAATTGGCAGCATGTTCAGAACCATGTTTCTGTGAATAACTCTTGAACCGTAAGTCACAGACGCTCGCTCTTGGCTGCATTCGATTCAGCTCGTGGCAGCCAGTATAAAAAACACTATCTTGGACTTCTCTGCATGTTTCCCAGGCAAATGTTTCTAAAGCTAATTCTTGAACCGTAAGTCCTAGACGCTCGATCTTGGCGGCATTCGTCTCAGCGCCTGGCAATTAGTATAGAAGCACTGTCTTTGACTTCTCTGGATGTTTCCCAGGCGAGTTATTGACAAGTAAATCCTAGACGCTCGATCTTGGTTAGTTTCGCTTTCGCGGCTGGCAGTAAAGTTCAGAACCATGTTTCTGTGAATAACTCTTGAACCGTAAGTCACAGACGCTCGCTCTTGGCTGCATTCGATTCAGCTCGTGGCAGCCAGTCTAAAAAACACTATCTTGGACTTCTCTGCATGTTTCCCAGGCGAGCTATTGGCAGCATGTTCAGAACCATGTTTCTGTGAATAACTCTTGAACCGTAAGTCACAGACGCTCGCTCTTGGCTGCATTCGATTCAGCTCGTGGCAGCCAGTCTAAAAAACACTATCTTGGACTTCTCTGCATGTTTCCCAGGCGAGCTATTGGCAGCATGTTCAGAACCATGTTTCTGTGAATAACTCTTGAACCGTAAGTCACAGACGCTCGCTCTTGGCTGCATTCGATTCAGCTCGTGGCAGCCAGTCTAAAAAACACTATCTTGGACTTCTCTGCATGTTTCCCAGGAGAGCAATTGGCAGCATGTTCAGAACCATGTTTCTGTGAATAACTCTTGAACCGTAAGTCACAGACGCTCGCTCTTGGCTGCATTCGATTCAGCTCGTGGCAGCCAGTCTAAAAAACACTATCTTGGACTTCTCTGCATGTTTCCCAGGCGAGCAATTGGCAGCATGTTCAGAACCATGTTTCTGTGAATAACTCTTGAACCGTAAGTCACAGACGCTCGCTCTTGGCTGCATTCGATTCAGCTCGTGGCAGCCAGTATAAAAAACACTATCTTGGACTTCTCTGCATGTTTCCCAGGCAAATGTTTCTAAAGCTAATTCTTGAACCGTAAGTCCTAGACGCTCGATCTTGGCGGCATTCGTCTCAGCGCCTGGCAATTAGTATAGAAGCACTGTCTTTGACTTCTCTGGATGTTTCCCAGGCGAGTTATTGACAAGTAAATCCTAGACGCTCGATCTTGGTTAGTTTCGCTTTCGCGGCTGGCAGTAAAGTTCAGAACCATGTTTCTGTGAATAACTCTTGAACCGTAAGTCACAGACGCTCGCTCTTGGCTGCATTCGATTCAGCTCGTGGCAGCCAGTCTAAAAAACACTATCTTGGACTTCTCTGCATGTTTCCCAGGCGAGCTATTGGCAGCATGTTCAGAACCATGTTTCTGTGAATAACTCTTGAACCGTAAGTCACAGACGCTCGCTCTTGGCTGAATTCGATTCAGCTCGTGGCAGCCAATCTAAAAAACACTATCTTGGACTTCTCTGCATGTTTCCCAGGCGAGCTATTGGCAGCATGTTCAGAACCATGTTTCTGTGAATAACTCTTGAACCGTAAGTCACAGACGCTCGCTCTTGGCTGCATTCGATTCAGCTCGTGGCAGCCAGTCTAAAAAACACTATCTTGGACTTCTCTGCGTGTTTCCCAGGCGAGCAATTGGCAGCATGTTCAGAACCATGTTTCTGTGAATAACTCTTGAACCGTAAGTCACAGACGCTCGCTCTTGGCTGCATTCGATTCAGCTCGTGGCAGCCAGTCTAAAAAACACTATCTTGGACTTCTCTGCATGTTTCCCAGGCAAATGTTTCTAAAGCTAATTCTTGAACCGTAAGTCCTAGACGCTCGATCTTGGCGGCATTCGTCTCAGCGCCTGGCAATTAGTATAGAAGCACTGTCTTTGACTTCTCTGGATGTTTCCCAGGCGAGTTATTGACAAGTAAATCCTAGACGCTCGATCTTGGTTATTTTCGCTTTCGCGGCTGGCAGTAAAGTTCAGAACCATGTTTCTGTGAATAACTCTTGAACCGTAAGTCACAGACGCTCGCTCTTGGCTGCATTCGATTCAGCTCGTGGCAGCCAGTCTAAAAAACACTATCTTGGACTTCTCTGCATGTTTCCCAGGCGAGCTATTGGCAGCATGTTCAGAACCATGTTTCTGTGAATAACTCTTGAACCGTAAGTCACAGACGCTCGCTCTTGGCTGCATTCGATTCAGCTCGTGGCAGCCAGTCTAAAAAACACTATCTTGGACTTCTCTGCATGTTTCCCAGGCGAGCTATTGGCAGCATGTTCAGAACCATGTTTCTGTGAATAACTCTTGAACCGTAAGTCACAGACGCTCGCTCTTGGCTGCATTCGATTCAGCTCGTGGCAGCCAGTCTAAAAAACACTATCTTGGACTTCTCTGCATGTTTCCCAGGCAAATGTTTCTAAAGCTAATTCTTGAACCGTAAGTCCTAGACGCTCGATCTTGGCGGCATTCGTCTCAGCGCCTGGCAATTAGTATAGAAGCACTGTCTTTGACTTCTCTGGATGTTTCCCAGGCGAGTTATTGACAAGTAAATCCTAGACGCTCGATCTTGGTTATTTTCGCTTTCGCGGCTGGCAGTAAAGTTCAGAACCATGTTTCTGTGAATAACTCTTGAACCGTAAGTCACAGACGCTCGCTCTTGGCTGCATTCGATTCAGCTCGTGGCAGCCAGCCTAAAAAACACTATCTTGGACTTCTCTGCATGTTTCCCAGGCGAGCTATTGGCAGCATGTTCAGAACCATGTTTCTGTGAATAACTCTTGAACCGTAAGTCACAGACGCTCGCTCTTGGCTGCATTCGATTCAGCTCGTGGCAGCCAGTCTAAAAAACACTATCTTGGACTTCTCTGCATGTTTCCCAGGCGAGCTATTGGCAGCATGTTCAGAACCATGTTTCTGTGAATAACTCTTGAACCGTAAGTCACAGACGCTCGCTCTTGGCTACATTCGATTCAGCTCGTGGCAGCCAGTCTAAAAAACACTATCTTGGACTTCTCTGCATGTTTCCCAGGCGAGCAATTGGCAGCATGTTCAGAACCATGTTTCTGTGAATAACTCTTGAACCGTAAGTCACAGACGCTCGCTCTTGGCTGCATTCGATTCAGCTCGTTGCAGCCAGTCTAAAAAACACTATCTTGGACTTCTCTGCATGTTTCCCAGGCGAGCTATTGGCAGCATGTTCAGAACCATGTTTCTGTGAATAACTCTTGAACCGTAAGTCACAGACGCTCGCTCTTGGCTGCATTCGATTCAGCTCGTGGCAGCCAGTCTAAAAAACACTATCTTGGACTTCTCTGCATGTTTCCCAGGCGAGCTATTGGCAGCATGTTCAGAACCATGTTTCTGTGAATAACTCTTGAACCGTAAGTCACAGACGCTCGCTCTTGGCTGCATTCGATTCAGCTCGTGGCAGCCATTCTAAAAAACACTATCTTGGACTTCTCTGCATGTTTCCCAGGCAAATGTTTCTAAAGCTAATTCTTGAACCGTAAGTCCTAGACGCTCGATCTTGGCGGCATTCGTCTCAGCGCCTGGCAATTAGTATAGAAGCACTGTCTTTGACTTCTCTGGATGTTTCCCAGGGGAGTTATTGACAAGTAAATCCTAGACGCTCGATCTTGGTTAGTTTCGCTTTCGCGGCTGGCAGTAAAGTTCAGAACCATGTTTCTGTGAATAACTCTTGAACCGTAAGTCACAGACGCTCGCTCTTGGCTGCATTCGATTCAGCTCGTGGCAGCCAGTCTAAAAAACACTATCTTGGACTTCTCTGCATGTTTCCCAGGCGAGCTATTGGCAGCATGTTCAGAACCATGTTTCTGTGAATAACTCTTGAACCGTAAGTCACAGACGCTCGCTCTTGGCTGCATTCGATTCAGCTCGTGGCAGCCAGTCTAAAAAACACTATCTTGGACTTCTCTGCATGTTTCCCAGGCAAATGTTTCTAAAGCTAATTCTTGAACCGTAAGTCCTAGACGCTCGATCTTGGCGGCATTCGTCTCAGCGCCTGGCAATTAGTATAGAAGCACTGTCTTTGACTTCTCTGGATGTTTCCCAGGCGAGTTATTGACAAGTAAATCCTAGACGCTCGATCTTGGTTAGTTTCACTTTCGCGGCTGGCAGTAAAGTTCAGAACCATGTTTCTGTGAATAACTCTTGAACCGTAAGTCACAGACGCTCGCTCTTGGCTGCATTCGATTCAGCTCGTGGCAGCCAGTCTAAAAAACACTATCTTGGACTTCTCTGCATGTTTCCCAGGCGAGCTATTGGCAGCATGTTCAGAACCATGTTTCTGTGAATAACTCTTGAACCGTAAGTCACAGACGCTCGCTCTTGGCTGCATTCGATTCAGCTCGTGGCAGCCAGTCTAAAAAACACTATCTTGGACTTCTCTGCATGTTTCCCAGGCGAGCTATTGGCAGCATGTTCAGAACCATGTTTCTGTGAATAACTCTTGAACCGTAAGTCACAGACGCTCGCTCTTGGCTGCATTCGATTCAGCTCGTGGCAGCCAGTCTAAAAAACACTATCTTGGACTTCTCTGCATGTTTCCCAGGCAAATGTTTCTAAAGCTAATTCTTGAACCGTAAGTCCTAGACGCTCGATCTTGGCGGCATTCGTCTCAGCGCCTGGCAATTAGTATAGAAGCACTGTCTTTGACTTCTCTGGATGTTTCCCAGGCGAGTTATTGACAAGTAAATCCTAGACGCTCGATCTTGGTTAGTTTCGCTTTCGCGGCTGGCAGTAAAGTTCAGAACCATGTTTCTGTGAATAACTCTTGAACCGTAAGTCACAGACGCTCGCTCTTGGCTGCATTCGATTCAGCTCGTGGCAGCCAGTCTAAAAAAACACTATCTTGGACTTCTCTGCATGTTTCCCAGGCGAGCAATTGGCAGCATGTTCAGAACCATGTTTCTGTGAATAACTCTTGAACCGTAAGTCACAGACGCTCGCTCTTGGCTGCATTCGATTCAGCTCGTGGCAGCCAGTCTAAAAAACACTATCTTGGACTTCTCTGCATGTTTCCCAGGCGAGCTGTTGGCAGCATGTTCAGAACCATGTTTCTGTGAATAACTCTTGAACCGTAAGTCACAGACGCTCGCTCTTGGCTGCATTCGATTCAGCTCGTGGCAGCCAGTCTAAAAAACACTATCTTGGACTTCTCTGCATGTTTCCCAGGCGAGCAATTGGCAGCATGTTCAGAACCATGTTTCTGTGAATAACTCTTGAACCGTAAGTCACAGACGCTCGCTCTTGGCTGCATTCGATTCAGCTCGTGGCAGCCATTCTAAAAAACACTATCTTGGACTTCTCTGCATGTTTCCCAGGCAAATGTTTCTAAAGCTAATTCTTGAACCGTAAGTCCTAGACGCTCGATCTTGGCGGCATTCGTCTCAGCGCCTGGCAATTAGTATAGAAGCACTGTCTTTGACTTCTCTGGATGTTTCCCAGGCGAGTTATTGACAAGTAAATCCTAGACGCTCGATCTTGGTTAGTTTCGCTTTCGCGGCTGGCAGTAAAGTTCAGAACCATGTTTCTGTGAATAACTCTTGAATCGTAAGTCACAGACGCTCGCTCTTGGCTGCATTCGATTCAGCTCGTGGCAGCCAGTCTAAAAAACACTATCTTGGACTTCTCTGCATGTTTCCCAGGCGAGCTATTGGCAGCATGTTCAGAACCATGTTTCTGTGAATAACTCTTGAACCGTAAGTCACAGACGCTCGCTCTTGGCTGCATTCGATTCAGCTCGTGGCAGCCATTCTAAAAAACACTATCTTGGACTTCTCTGCATGTTTCCCAGGCAAATGTTTCTAAAGCTAATTCTTGAACCGTAAGTCCTAGACGCTCGATCTTGGCGGCATTCGTCTCAGCGCCTGGCAATTAGTATAGAAGCACTGTCTTTGACTTCTCTGGATGTTTCCCAGGCGAGTTATTGACAAGTAAATCCTAGACGCTCGATCTTGGTTAGTTTCGCTTTCGCGGCTGGCAGTAAAGTTCAGAACCATGTTTCTGTGAATAACTCTTGAACCGTAAGTCACAGACGCTCGCTCTTGGCTGCATTCGATTCAGCTCGTGGCAGCCAGTCTAAAAAACACTATCTTGGACTTCTCTGCATGTTTCCCAGGCGAGCTATTGGCAGCATGTTCAGAACCATGTTTCTGTGAATAACTCTTGAACAGTAAGTCACAGACGCTCGCTCTTGGCTGCATTCGATTCAGCTCGTGGCAGCCAGTCTAAAAAACACTATCTTGGACTTCTCTGCATGTTTCCCAGGCGAGCTATTGGCAGCATGTTCAGAACCATGTTTCTGTGAATAACTCTTGAACCGTAAGTCACAGACGCTCGCTCTTGGCTGCATTCGATTCAGCTCGTGGCAGCCATTCTAAAAAACACTATCTTGGACTTCTCTGCATGTTTCCCAGGCAAATGTTTCTAAAGCTAATTCTTGAACCGTAAGTCCTAGACGCTCGATCTTGGCGGCATTCGTCTCAGCGCCTGGCAATTAGTATAGAAGCACTGTCTTTGACTTCTCTGGATGTTTCCCAGGCGAGTTATTGACAAGTAAATCCTAGACGCTCGATCTTGGTTAGTTTCGCTTTCGCGGCTGGCAGTAAAGTTCAGAACCATGTTTCTGTGAATAACTCTTGAACCGTAAGTCACAGACGCTCGCTCTTGGCTGCATTCGATTCAGCTCGTGGCAGCCAGTCTAAAAAACACTATCTTGGACTTCTCTGCATGTTTCCCAGGCGAGCTATTGGCAGCATGTTCAGAACCATGTTTCTGTGAATAACTCTTGAACCGTAAGTCACAGACGCTCGCTCTTGGCTGCATTCGATTCAGCTCGTGGCAGCCAGTCTAAAAAACACTATCTTGGACTTCTCTGCATGTTTCCCAGGCGAGCAATTGGCAGCATGTTCAGAACCATGTTTCTGTGAATAACTCTTGAACCGTAAGTCACAGACGCTCGCTCTTGGCTGCATTCGATTCAGCTCGTGGCAGCCAGTCTAAAAAACACTATCTTGGACTTCTCTGCATGTTTCCCAGGCAAATGTTTCTAAAGCTAATTCTTGAACCGTAAGTCCTAGACGCTCGATCTTGGCGGCATTCGTCTCAGCGCCTGGCAATTAGTATAGAAGCACTGTCTTTGACTTCTCTGGATGTTTCCCAGGCGAGTTATTGACAAGTAAATCCTAGACGCTCGATCTTGGTTAGTTTCGCTTTCGCGGCTGGCAGTAAAGTTCAGAACCATGTTTCTGTGAATAACTCTTGAACCGTAAGTCACAGACGCTCGCTCTTGGCTGCATTCGATTCAGCTCGTGGCAGCCAGTCTAAAAAACACTATCTTGGACTTCTCTGCATGTTTCCCAGGCGAGCTATTGGCAGCATGTTCAGAACCATGTTTCTGTGAATAACTCTTGAACCGTAAGTCACAGACGCTCGCTCTTGGCTGCATTCGATTCAGCTCGTGGCAGCCAGTCTAAAAAACACTATCTTGGACTTCTCTGCATGTTTCCCAGGCAAATGTTTCTAAAGCTAATTCTTGAACCGTAAGTCCTAGACGCTCGATCTTGGCGGCATTCGTCTCAGCGCCTGGCAATTAGTATAGAAGCACTGTCTTTGACTTCTCTGGATGTTTCCCAGGCGAGTTATTGACAAGTAAATCCTAGACGCTCGATCTTGGTTAGTTTCACTTTCGCGGCTGGCAGTAAAGTTCAGAACCATGTTTCTGTGAATAACTCTTGAACCGTAAGTCACAGACGCTCGCTCTTGGCTGCATTCGATTCAGCTCGTGGCAGCCAGTCTAAAAAACACTATCTTGGACTTCTCTGCATGTTTCCCAGGCGAGCTATTGGCAGCATGTTCAGAACCATGTTTCTGTGAATAACTCTTGAACCGTAAGTCACAGACGCTCGCTCTTGGCTGCATTCGATTCAGCTCGTGGCAGCCAGTCTAAAAAACACTATCTTGGACTTCTCTGCATGTTTCCCAGGCGAGCTATTGGCAGCATGTTCAGAACCATGTTTCTGTGAATAACTCTTGAACCGTAAGTCACAGACGCTCGCTCTTGGCTGCATTCGATTCAGCTCGTGGCAGCCAGTCTAAAAAACACTATCTTGGACTTCTCTGCATGTTTCCCAGGCAAATGTTTCTAAAGCTAATTCTTGAACCGTAAGTCCTAGACGCTCGATCTTGGCGGCATTCGTCTCAGCGCCTGGCAATTAGTATAGAAGCACTGTCTTTGACTTCTCTGGATGTTTCCCAGGCGAGTTATTGACAAGTAAATCCTAGACGCTCGATCTTGGTTAGTTTCGCTTTCGCGGCTGGCAGTAAAGTTCAGAACCATGTTTCTGTGAATAACTCTTGAACCGTAAGTCACAGACGCTCGCTCTTGGCTGCATTCGATTCAGCTCGTGGCAGCCAGTCTAAAAAAACACTATCTTGGACTTCTCTGCATGTTTCCCAGGCGAGCAATTGGCAGCATGTTCAGAACCATGTTTCTGTGAATAACTCTTGAACCGTAAGTCACAGACGCTCGCTCTTGGCTGCATTCGATTCAGCTCGTGGCAGCCAGTCTAAAAAACACTATCTTGGACTTCTCTGCATGTTTCCCAGGCGAGCTGTTGGCAGCATGTTCAGAACCATGTTTCTGTGAATAACTCTTGAACCGTAAGTCACAGACGCTCGCTCTTGGCTGCATTCGATTCAGCTCGTGGCAGCCAGTCTAAAAAACACTATCTTGGACTTCTCTGCATGTTTCCCAGGCGAGCAATTGGCAGCATGTTCAGAACCATGTTTCTGTGAATAACTCTTGAACCGTATGTCACAGACGCTCGCTCTTGGCTGCATTCGATTCAGCTCGTGGCAGCCATTCTAAAAAACACTATCTTGGACTTCTCTGCATGTTTCCCAGGCAAATGTTTCTAAAGCTAATTCTTGAACCGTAAGTCCTAGACGCTCGATCTTGGCGGCATTCGTCTCAGCGCCTGGCAATTAGTATAGAAGCACTGTCTTTGACTTCTCTGGATGTTTCCCAGGCGAGTTATTGACAAGTAAATCCTAGACGCTCGATCTTGGTTAGTTTCGCTTTCGCGGCTGGCAGTAAAGTTCAGAACCATGTTTCTGTGAATAACTCTTGAATCGTAAGTCACAGACGCTCGCTCTTGGCTGCATTCGATTCAGCTCGTGGCAGCCAGTCTAAAAAACACTATCTTGGACTTCTCTGCATGTTTCCCAGGCGAGCTATTGGCAGCATGTTCAGAACCATGTTTCTGTGAATAACTCTTGAACCGTAAGTCACAGACGCTCGCTCTTGGCTGCATTCGATTCAGCTCGTGGCAGCCATTCTAAAAAACACTATCTTGGACTTCTCTGCATGTTTCCCAGGCAAATGTTTCTAAAGCTAATTCTTGAACCGTAAGTCCTAGACGCTCGATCTTGGCGGCATTCGTCTCAGCGCCTGGCAATTAGTATAGAAGCACTGTCTTTGACTTCTCTGGATGTTTCCCAGGCGAGTTATTGACAAGTAAATCCTAGACGCTCGATCTTGGTTAGTTTCGCTTTCGCGGCTGGCAGTAAAGTTCAGAACCATGTTTCTGTGAATAACTCTTGAACCGTAAGTCACAGACGCTCGCTCTTGGCTGCATTCGATTCAGCTCGTGGCAGCCAGTCTAAAAAACACTATCTTGGACTTCTCTGCATGTTTCCCAGGCGAGCTATTGGCAGCATGTTCAGAACCATGTTTCTGTGAATAACTCTTGAACAGTAAGTCACAGACGCTCGCTCTTGGCTGCATTCGATTCAGCTCGTGGCAGCCAGTCTAAAAAACACTATCTTGGACTTCTCTGCATGTTTCCCAGGCGAGCTATTGGCAGCATGTTCAGAACCATGTTTCTGTGAATAACTCTTGAACCGTAAGTCACAGACGCTCGCTCTTGGCTGCATTCGATTCAGCTCGTGGCAGCCATTCTAAAAAACACTATCTTGGACTTCTCTGCATGTTTCCCAGGCAAATGTTTCTAAAGCTAATTCTTGAACCGTAAGTCCTAGACGCTCGATCTTGGCGGCATTCGTCTCAGCGCCTGGCAATTAGTATAGAAGCACTGTCTTTGACTTCTCTGGATGTTTCCCAGGCGAGTTATTGACAAGTAAATCCTAGACGCTCGATCTTGGTTAGTTTCGCTTTCGCGGCTGGCAGTAAAGTTCAGAACCATGTTTCTGTGAATAACTCTTGAACCGTAAGTCACAGACGCTCGCTCTTGGCTGCATTCGATTCAGCTCGTGGCAGCCAGTCTAAAAAACACTATCTTGGACTTCTCTGCATGTTTCCCAGGCGAGCTATTGGCAGCATGTTCAGAACCATGTTTCTGTGAATAACTCTTGAACCGTAAGTCACAGACGCTCGCTCTTGGCTGCATTCGATTCAGCTCGTGGCAGCCAGTCTAAAAAACACTATCTTGGACTTCTCTGCATGTTTCCCAGGCGAGCAATTGGCAGCATGTTCAGAACCATGTTTCTGTGAATAACTCTTGAACCGTAAGTCACAGACGCTCGCTCTTGGCTGCATTCGATTCAGCTCGTGGCAGCCAGTCTAAAAAACACTATCTTGGACTTCTCTGCATGTTTCCCAGGCAAATGTTTCTAAAGCTAATTCTTGAACCGTAAGTCCTAGACGCTCGATCTTGGCGGCATTCGTCTCAGCGCCTGGCAATTAGTATAGAAGCACTGTCTTTGACTTCTCTGGATGTTTCCCAGGCGAGTTATTGACAAGTAAATCCTAGACGCTCGATCTTGGTTAGTTTCGCTTTCGCGGCTGGCAGTAAAGTTCAGAACCATGTTTCTGTGAATAACTCTTGAACCGTAAGTCACAGACGCTCGCTCTTGGCTGCATTCGATTCAGCTCGTGGCAGCCATTCTAAAAAACACTATCTTGGACTTCTCTGCATGTTTCCCAGGCAAATGTTTCTAAAGCTAATTCTTGAACCGTAAGTCCTAGACGCTCGATCTTGGCGGCATTCGTCTCAGCGCCTGGCAATTAGTATAGAAGCACTGTCTTTGACTTCTCTGGATGTTTCCCAGGCGAGTTATTGACAAGTAAATCCTAGACGCTCGATCTTGGTTAGTTTCGCTTTCGCGGCTGGCAGTAAAGTTCAGAACCATGTTTCTGTGAATAACTCTTGAACCGTAAGTCACAGACGCTCGCTCTTGGCTGCATTCGATTCAGCTCGTGGCAGCCAGTCTAAAAAACACTATCTTGGACTTCTCTGCATGTTTCCCAGGCGAGCTATTGGCAGCATGTTCAGAACCATGTTTCTGTGAATAACTCTTGAACCGTAAGTCACAGACGCTCGCTCTTGGCTGCATTCGATTCAGCTCGTGGCAGCCAGTCTAAAAAACACTATCTTGGACTTCTCTGCATGTTTCCCAGGCGAGCAATTGGCAGCATGTTCAGAACCATGTTTCTGTGAATAACTCTTGAACCGTAAGTCACAGACGCTCGCTCTTGGCTGCATTCGATTCAGCTCGTGGCAGCCAGTCTAAAAAACACTATCTTGGACTTCTCTGCATGTTTCCCAGGCAAATGTTTCTAAAGCTAATTCTTGAACCGTAAGTCCTAGACGCTCGATCTTGGCGGCATTCGTCTCAGCGCCTGGCAATTAGTATAGAAGCACTGTCTTTGACTTCTCTGGATGTTTCCCAGGCGAGTTATTGACAAGTAAATCCTAGACGCTCGATCTTGGTTAGTTTCGCTTTCGCGGCTGGCAGTAAAGTTCAGAACCATGTTTCTGTGAATAACTCTTGAACCGTAAGTCACAGACGCTCGCTCTTGGCTGCATTCGATTCAGCTCGTGGCAGCCAGTCTAAAAAACACTTTCTTGGACTTCTCTGCATGTTTCCCAGGCGAGCTATTGGCAGCATGTTCAGAACCATGTTTCTGTGAATAACTCTTGAACCGTAAGTCACAGACGCTCGCTCTTGGCTGCATTCGATTCAGCTCGTGGCAGCCAGTCTAAAAAACACTATCTTGGACTTCTCTGCATGTTTCCCAGGCGAGCTGTTGGCAGCATGTTCAGAACCATGTTTCTGTGAATAACTCTTGAACCGTAAGTCACAGACGCTCGCTCTTGGCTGCATTCGATTCAGCTCGTGGCAGCCAGTCTAAAAAACACTATCTTGGACTTCTCTGCATGTTTCCCAGGCGAGCTATTGGCAGCATGTTCAGAACCATGTTTCTGTGAATAACTCTTGAACCGTAAGTCACAGACGCTCGCTCTTGGCTGCATTCGATTCAGCTCGTGGCAGCCAGTCTAAAAAACACTATCTTGGACTTCTCTGCATGTTTCCCAGGCGAGCTATTGGCAGCATGTTCAGAACCATGTTTCTGTGAATAACTCTTGAACCGTAAGTCACAGACGCTCGCTCTTGGCTGCATTCGATTCAGCTCGTGGCAGCCAGTCTAAAAAACACTATCTTGGACTTCTCTGCATGTTTCCCAGGCAAATGTTTCTAAAGCTAATTCTTGAACCGTAAGTCCTAGACGCTCGATCTTGGCGGCATTCGTCTCAGCGCCTGGCAATTAGTATAGAAGCACTGTCTTTGACTTCTCTGGATGTTTCCCAGGCGAGTTATTGACAAGTAAATCCTAGACGCTCGATCTTGGTTAGTTTCGCTTTCGCGGCTGGCAGTAAAGTTCAGAACCATGTTTCTGTGAATAACTCTTGAACCGTAAGTCACAGACGCTCGCTCTTGGCTGCATTCGATTCAGCTCGTGGCAGCCAGTCTAAAAAACACTATCTTGGACTTCTCTGCATGTTTCCCAGGCGAGCAATTGGCAGCATGTTCAGAACCATGTTTCTGTGAATAACTCTTGAACCGTAAGTCACAGACGCTCGCTCTTGGCTGCATTCGATTCAGCTCGTGGCAGCCAGTCTAAAAAACACTATCTTGGACTTCTCTGCATGTTTCCCAGGCAAATGTTTCTAAAGCTAATTCTTGAACCGTAAGTCCTAGACGCTCGATCTTGGCGGCATTCGTCTCAGCGCCTGGCAATTAGTATAGAAGCACTGTCTTTGACTTCTCTGGATGTTTCCCAGGCGAGTAAATCCTAGACGCTCGATCTTGGTTAGTTTCGCTTTCGCGGCTGGCAGTAAAGTTCAGAACCATGTTTCTGTGAATAACTCTTGAACCGTAAGTCACAGACGCTCGCTCTTGGCTGCATTCGATTCAGCTCGTGGCAGCCAGTCTAAAAAACACTATCTTGGACTTCTCTGCATGTTTCCCAGGCGAGCTATTGGCAGCATGTTCAGAACCATGTTTCTGTGAATAACTCTTGAACCGTAAGTCACAGACGCTCGCTCTTGGCTGCATTCGATTCAGCTCGTGGCAGCCAGTCTAAAAAACACTATCTTGGACTTCTCTGCATGTTTCCCCGGCGAGCTGTTGGCAGCATGTTCAGAACCATGTTTCTGTGAATAACTCTTGAACCGTAAGTCACAGACGCTCGCTCTTGGCTGCATTCGATTCAGCTCGTGGCAGCCAGTCTAAAAAACACTATCTTGGACTTCTCTGCATGTTTCCCAGGCGAGCTATTGGCAGCATGTTCAGAACCATGTTTCTGTGAATAACTCTTGAACCGTAAGTCACAGACGCTCGCTCTTGGCTGCATTCGATTCAGCTCGTGGCAGCCAGTCTAAAAAACACTATCTTGGACTTCTCTGCATGTTTCCCAGGCGAGCTATTGGCAGCATGTTCAGAACCATGTTTCTGTGAATAACTCTTGAACCGTAAGTCACAGACGCTCGCTCTTGGCTGCATTCGATTCAGCTCGTGGCAGCCAGTCTAAAAAACACTATCTTGGACTTCTCTGCATGTTTCCCAGGCAAATGTTTCTAAAGCTAATTCTTGAACCGTAAGTCCTAGACGCTCGATCTTGGCGGCATTCGTCTCAGCGCCTGGCAATTAGTATAGAAGCACTGTCTTTGACTTCTCTGGATGTTTCCCAGGCGAGTTATTGACAAGTAAATCCTAGACGCTCGATCTTGGTTAGTTTCGCTTTCGCGGCTGGCAGTAAAGTTCAGAACCATGTTTCTGTGAATAACTCTTGAACCGTAAGTCACAGACGCTCGCTCTTGGCTGCATTCGATTCAGCTCGTGGCAGCCAGTCTAAAAAACACTATCTTGGACTTCTCTGCATGTTTCCCAGGCGAGCTATTGGCAGCATGTTCAGAACCATGTTTCTGTGAATAACTCTTGAACCGTAAGTCACCGACGCTCGCTCTTGGCTGCATTCGATTCAGCTCGTGGCAGCCAGTCTAAAAAACACTATCTTGGACTTCTCTGCATGTTTCCCAGGCGAGCTGTTGGCAGCATGTTCAGAACCATGTTTCTGTGAATAACTCTTGAACCGTAAGTCACAGACGCTCGCTCTTGGCTGCATTCGATTCAGCTCGTGGCAGCCAGTCTAAAAAACACTATCTTGGACTTCTCTGCATGTTTCCCAGGCGAGCTATTGGCAGCATGTTCAGAACCATGTTTCTGTGAATAACTCTTGAACCGTAAGTCACAGACGCTCGCTCTTGGCTGCATTCGATTCAGCTCGTGGCAGCCAGTCTAAAAAACACTATCTTGGACTTCTCTGCATGTTTCCCAGGCGAGCTATTGGCAGCATGTTCAGAACCATGTTTCTGTGAATAACTCTTGAACCGTAAGTCACAGACGCTCGCTCTTGGCTGCATTCGATTCAGCTCGTGGCAGCCAGTCTAAAAAACACTATCTTGGACTTCTCTGCATGTTTCCCAGGCAAATGTTTCTAAAGCTAATTCATGAACCGTAAGTCCTAGACGCTCGATCTTGGCGGCATTCGTCTCAGCGCCTGGCAATTAGTATAGAAGCACTGTCTTTGACTTCTCTGGATGTTTCCCAGGCGAGTTATTGACAAGTAAATCCTAGACGCTCGATCTTGGTTAGTTTCGCTTTCGCGGCTGGCAGTAAAGTTCAGAACCATGTTTCTGTGAATAACTCTTGAACCGTAAGTCACAGACGCTCGCTCTTGGCTGCATTCGATTCAGCTCGTGGCAGCCAGTCTAAAAAAACACTATCTTGGACTTCTCTGCATGTTTCCCAGGCGAGCTATTGGCAGCATGTTCAGAACCATGTTTCTGTGAATAACTCTTGAACCGTAAGTCACAGACGCTCGCTCTTGGCTGCATTCGATTCAGCTCGTGGCAGCCAGTCTAAAAAACACTATCTTGGACTTCTCTGCATGTTTCCCAGGCGAGCTGTTGGCAGCATGTTCAGAACCATGTTTCTGTGAATAACCTATACTGTAAAAAACAAACGCAGGCTGGGAGGGCAAAAACATTTAATTTTAAGAAAGCCAATTTCCCCAGGATGAGGGCTGCAATTCAGGATATAGACTGGGAAGAACTAATGTCAAATAATGGAACAAATGATAAATGGGAGATTTTCAAATCTACTTTGAGTTATTATAGTGCAAAATTTATTCCTACAGGTAATAAGTATAAACGACTCAAATTAAACCCCACATGGCTTACACCTTCTGTGAAAGGGGCAATACATGACAAAAAAAGAGCATTTAAAAAATACAAATCTGAGGGTACAGCTGTAGCCTTTGTAAAATATAAAGAGCTTAATAAAATCTGTAAAAATGTAATAAAATTAGCAAAAATACAAAATGAAAGGCAGGTGGCCAAGGATAGTAAAACAAATCCTAAAAAATTCTTCAAGCATATAAATGCAAAAAAGCCAAGGTCTGAACATGTAGGACCCCTAGATAATGGTAATGGGGAGTTGATCACAGGGGATCAAGAGAAGGCAGAGCTACTAAATGGGTTCTTTAGCTCTGTATATACAACAGAAGAAAGAGCAGCTGATGTAGCCGGTGCCAGTGCTGTTAATCTATCAGTTGATATACTGAATTGGATGAATGTAGAGATGGTCCAAGCTAAATTAAATAAAATAAATGTGCACAAGGCTCCGGGACCAGATGGGTTACACCCTAGAATTCTTAAAGAGCTTAGTTCAGTTATTTCTGTCCCCCTTTTCATAATATTCAGAGAATCTCTAGTGACTGGTATAGTGCCAAGGGACTGGCGCAGGGCAAATGTGGTGCCTATTTTCAAAAAGGGCTCTAGGTCTTCCCCGGGTAATTATAGACCAGTAAGCTTAACATCCATCGTGGGGAAAATGTTTGAGGGGCTATTGAGGGACTATATACAGGATTATGTGACAATAAATAGCATTATAAGTGACAGCCAGCACGGTTTTACTAAGGACAGAAGTTGTCAAACTAACCTAATCTGTTTTTATGAAGAGGTGAGCAGAAGTCTAGACAGAGGGGCCGCTGTGGATTTAGTGTTTTTAGACTTTGCAAAGGCATTTGACACTGTCCCCCATAGACGCCTAATGGGTAAATTAAGGACTATAGGTTTAGAAAATATAGTTTGTAATTGGATTGAGAATTGGCTCAAGGACCGTATCCAGAGGGTTGTGGTCAATGATTCCTTCTCTGAATGGTCCCCGGTTATAAGTGGTGTACCCCAGGGTTCAGTGCTGGGACCACTATTATTCAACTTATTTATTAATGATATAGAGGAAGGGATTAATAGCACTATTTCTATTTTTGCAGATGACACCAAGCTATGTAATATAGTTCAGACTATGGAAGATGTTCATGAATTACAGGCAGATTTAAACAAACTAAGTGTTTGGGCGTCCACTTGGCAAATGAAGTTTAATGTAGATAAATGTAAAGTTATGCATCTTGGTACCAACAACCTGCATGCATCATATGTCCTAGGGGGCGCTACACTGGCGGATTCACTTGTTGAGAAGGATCTGGGTGTACTTGTAAATCATAAACTCAATAACAGCATGCAGTGTCAATCAGCTGCTTCAAAGGCCAGCAGGATATTGTCGTGTATTAAAAGAGGCATGGACTCGCGGGACAGGGATGTAATAATGCCACTTTACAAAGCATTAGTGAGGCCTCATCTAGAATATGCAGTTCAGTTCTGGGCTCCAGTTCATAGAAAGGATGCCCTGGAGTTGGAAAAAATACAAAGAAGAGCAACGAAGCTAATAAGGGGCATGGAGAATTTAAGTTATGAGGAAAGATTGAAAGAATTAAACCTATTTAGCCTTGAAAAAAGAAGACTAAGGGGGGACATGATTAACTTATATAAATATATTAATGGCACATACAAAAAATATGGTGAAATCCTGTTCCTTGTAAAACCCCCTCAAAAAACAAGGGGGCACTCCCTCCGTCTGGAGAAAAAAAGGTTCAAGCTGCAGAGGCGACAAGGCTTCTTTACAGTGAGAACTGTGAATTTATGGAATAGCCTACCGCAGGAGCTGGTCACAGCAGGGACAGTAGATGGCTTTAAAAAAGGGTTAGATAATTTCCTAGAACAAAAAAATATTAGCTCCTATGTGTAGAAATTTTTCCTTCCCTTTTCCCTTCCCTTGGTTGAACTTGATGGACATGTGTCTTTTTTCAGCCGTACTAACTATGTAACTCTTGAACCGTAAGTCACAGACGCTCGCTCTTGGCTGCATTCGATTCAGCTCGTGGCAGCCAGTCTAAAAAACACTATCTTGGACTTCTCTGCATGTTTCCCAGGCGAGCTATTGGCAGCATGTTCAGAACCATGTTTCTGTGAATAACTCTTGAACCGTAAGTCACAGACGCTCGCTCTTGGCTGCATTCGATTCAGCTCGTGGCAGCCAGTCTAAAAAACACTATCTTGGACTTCTCTGCATGTTTCCCAGGCGAGCTATTGGCAGCATGTTCAGAACCATGTTTCTGTGAATAACTCTTGAACCGTAAGTCACAGACGCTCGCTCTTGGCTGCATTCGATTCAGCTCGTGGCAGCCAGTCTAAAAAACACTATCTTGGACTTCTCTGCATGTTTC
Organism: Rhinoderma darwinii; assembly: GCF_050947455.1. Taxonomy (NCBI): domain Eukaryota; kingdom Metazoa; phylum Chordata; class Amphibia; order Anura; family Rhinodermatidae; genus Rhinoderma; species Rhinoderma darwinii. Next base: position 39,200 of record NW_027461916.1, on the reverse strand, counting down.
CCAAGCAAATGTTTCTAAAGCTAATTCTTGAACCGTAAGTCCTAGACGCTCGATCTTGGCGGCATTCGTCTCAGCACCTGGCAATTAGTATAGAAGCACTGTCTTTGACTTCTCTGGATGTTTCCCAGGCGAGTTATTGACAAGTAAATCCTAGACGCTCGATCTTGGTTAGTTTCGCTTTCGCGGCTGGCAGTAAAGTTCAGAACCATGTTTCTGTGAATAACTCTTGAACCGTAAGTCACAGACGCTCGCTCTTGGCTGCATTCGATTCAGCTCGTGGCAGCCAGTCTAAAAAACACTATCTTGGACTTCTCTGCATGTTTCCCAGGCGAGCTATTGGCAGCATGTTCAGAAACATGTTTCTGTGAATAACTCTTGAACCGTAAGTCACAGACGCTCGCTCTTGGCTGCATTCGATTCAGCTCGTGGCAGCCAGTCTAAAAAACACTATCTTGGACTTCTCTGCATGTTTCCCAGGCAAATGTTTCTAAAGCTAATTCTTGAACCGTAAGTCCTAGACGCTCGATCTTGGCGGCATTCGTCTCAGCGCCTGGCAATTAGTATAGAAGCACTGTCTTTGACTTCTCTGGATGTTTCCCAGGCGAGTTATTGACAAGTAAATCCTAGACGCTCGATCTTGGTTAGTTTCGCTTTCGCGGCTGGCAGTAAAGTTCAGAACCATGTTTCTGTGAATAACTCTTGAACCGTAAGTCACAGACGCTCGCTCTTGGCTGCATTCGATTCAGCTCGTGGCAGCCAGTCTAAAAAAACACTATCTTGGACTTCTCTGCATGTTTCCCAGGCGAGCTATTGGCAGCATGTTCAGAACCATGTTTCTGTGAATAACTCTTGAACCGTAAGTCACAGACGCTCGCTCTTGGCTGCATTCGATTCAGCTCGTGGCAGCCAGTCTAAAAAACACTATCTTGGACTTCTCTGCATGTTTCCCAGGCGAGCTGTTGGCAGCATGTTCAGAACCATGTTTCTGTGAATAACTCTTGAACCGTAAGTCACAGACGCTCGCTCTTGGCTGCATTCGATTCAGCTCGTGGCAGCCAGTCTAAAAAACACTATCTTGGACTTCTCTGCATGTTTCCCAGGCGAGCTATTGGCAGCATGTTCAGAACCATGTTTCTGTGAATAACTCTTGAACCGTAAGTCACAGACGCTCGCTCTTGGCTGCATTCGATTCAGCTCGTGGCAGCCAGTCTAAAAAACACTATCTTGGACTTCTCTGCATGTTTCCCAGGCGAGCTATTGGCAGCATGTTCAGAACCATGTTTCTGTGAATAACTCTTGAACCGTAAGTCACAGACGCTCGCTCTTGGCTGCATTCGATTCAGCTCGTGGCAGCCAGTCTAAAAAACACTATCTTGGACTTCTCTGCATGTTTCCCAGGCAAATGTTTCTAAAGCTAATTCTTGAACCGTAAGTCCTAGACGCTCGATCTTGGCGGCATTCGTCTCAGCACCTGGCAATTAGTATAGAAGCACTGTCTTTGACTTCTCTGGATGTTTCCCAGGCGAGTTATTGACAAGTAAATCCTAGACGCTCGATCTTGGTTAGTTTCGCTTTCGCGGCTGGCAGTAAAGTTCAGAACCATGTTTCTGTGAATAACTCTTGAACCGTAAGTCACAGACGCTCGCTCTTGGCTGCATTCGATTCAGCTCGTGGCAGCCAGTCTAAAAAACACTATCTTGGACTTCTCTGCATGTTTCCCAGGCGAGCTATTGGCAGCATGTTCAGAACCATGTTTCTGTGAATAACTCTTGAACCGTAAGTCACAGACGCTCGCTCTTGGCTGCATTCGATTCAGCTCGTGGCAGCCAGTCTAAAAAACACTATCTTGGACTTCTCTGCATGTTTCCCAGGCGAGCTGTTGGCAGCATGTTCAGAACCATGTTTCTGTGAATAACTCTTGAACCGTAAGTCACAGACGCTCGCTCTTGGCTGCATTCGATTCAGCTCGTGGCAGCCAGTCTAAAAAAACACTATCTTGGACTTCTCTGCATGTTTCCCAGGAGAGCAATTGGCAGCATGTTCAGAACCATGTTTCTGTGAATAACTCTTGAACCGTAAGTCACAGACGCTCGCTCTTGGCTGCATTCGATTCAGCTCGTGGCAGCCAGTCTAAAAAACACTATCTTGGACTTCTCTGCATGTTTCCCAGGCAAATGTTTCTAAAGCTAATTCTTGAACCGTAAGTCCTAGACGCTCGATCTTGGCGGCATTCGTCTCAGCGCCTGGCAATTAGTATAGAAGCACTGTCTTTGACTTCTCTGGATGTTTCCCAGGCGAGTTATTGACAAGTAAATCCTAGACGCTCGATCTTGGTTAGTTTCGCTTTCGCGGCTGGCAGTAAAGTTCAGAACCATGTTTCTGTGAATAACTCTTGAACCGTAAGTCACAGACGCTCGCTCTTGGCTGCATTCGATTCAGCTCGTGGCAGCCAGTCTAAAAAACACTATCTTGGACTTCTCTGCATGTTTCCCAGGCGAGCTATTGGCAGCATGTTCAGAACCATGTTTCTGTGAATAACTCTTGAACCGTAAGTCACAGACGCTCGCTCTTGGCTGCATTCGATTCAGCTCGTGGCAGCCAGTCTAAAAAACACTATCTTGGACTTCTCTGCATGTTTCCCAGGCGAGCTGTTGGCAGCATGTTCAGAACCATGTTTCTGTGAATAACTCTTGAACCGTAAGTCACAGACGCTCGCTCTTGGCTGCATTCGATTCAGCTCGTGGCAGCCAGTCTAAAAAACACTATCTTGGACTTCTCTGCATGTTTCCCAGGCGAGCTATTGGCAGCATGTTCAGAACCATGTTTCTGTGAATAACTCTTGAACCGTAAGTCACAGACGCTCGCTCTTGGCTGCATTCGATTCAGCTCGTGGCAGCCAGTCTAAAAAAACACTATCTTGGACTTCTCTGCATGTTTCCCAGGCAAATGTTTCTAAAGCTAATTCTTGAACCGTAAGTCCTAGACGCTCGATCTTGGCGGCATTCGTCTCAGCGCCTGGCAATTAGTATAGAAGCACTGTCTTTGACTTCTCTGGATGTTTCCCAGGCGAGTTATTGACAAGTAAATCCTAGACGCTCGATCTTGGTTAGTTTCGCTTTCGCGGCTGGCAGTAAAGTTCAGAACCATGTTTCTGTGAATAACTCTTGAACCGTAAGTCACAGACGCTCGCTCTTGGCTGCATTCGATTCAGCTCGTGGCAGCCAGTCTAGAAAACACTATCTTGGACTTCTCTGCATGTTTCCCAGGCGAGCAATTGGCAGCATGTTCAGAACCATGTTTCTGTGAATAACTCTTGAACCGTAAGTCACAGACGCTCGCTCTTGGCTGCATTCGATTCAGCTCGTGGCAGCCAGTCTAAAAAACACTATCTTGGACTTCTCTGCATGTTTCCCAGGCAAATGTTTCTAAAGCTAATTCTTGAACCGTAAGTCCTAGACGCTCGATCTTGGCGGCATTCGTCTCAGCGCCTGGCAATTAGTATAGAAGCACTGTCTTTGACTTCTCTGGATGTTTCCCAGGCGAGTTATTGACAAGTAAATCCTAGACGCTCGATCTTGGTTAGTTTCGCTTTCGCGGCTGGCAGTAAAGTTCAGAACCATGTTTCTGTGAATAACTCTTGAACCGTAAGTCACAGACGCTCGCTCTTGGCTGCATTCGATTCAGCTCGTGGCAGCCAGTCTAAAAAACACTATCTTGGACTTCTCTGCATGTTTCCCAGGCGAGCTATTGGCAGCATGTTCAGAACCATGTTTCTGTGAATAACTCTTGAACCGTAAGTCACAGACGCTCGCTCTTGGCTGCATTCGATTCAGCTCGTGGCAGCCAGTCTAAAAAACACTATCTTGGACTTCTCTGCATGTTTCCCAGGCGAGCTGTTGGCAGCATGTTCAGAACCATGTTTCTGTGAATAACTCTTGAACCGTAAGTCACAGACGCTCGCTCTTGGCTGCATTCGATTCAGCTCGTGGCAGCCAGTCTAAAAAACACTATCTTGGACTTCTCTGCATGTTTCCCAGGCGAGCAATTGGCAGCATGTTCAGAACCATGTTTCTGTGAATAACTCTTGAACCGTAAGTCACAGACGCTCGCTCTTGGCTGCATTCGATTCAGCTCGTGGCAGCCATTCTAAAAAACACTATCTTGGACTTCTCTGCATGTTTCCCAGGCAAATGTTTCTAAAGCTAATTCTTGAACCGTAAGTCCTAGACGCTCGATCTTGGCGGCATTCGTCTCAGCGCCTGGCAATTAGTATAGAAGCACTGTCTTTGACTTCTCTGGATGTTTCCCAGGCGAGTTATTGACAAGTAAATCCTAGACGCTCGATCTTGGTTAGTTTCGCTTTCGCGGCTGGCAGTAAAGTTCAGAACCATGTTTCTGTGAATAACTCTTGAACCGTAAGTCACAGACGCTCGCTCTTGGCTGCATTCGATTCAGCTCATGGCAGCCAGTCTAAAAAACACTATCTTGGACTTCTCTGCATGTTTCCCAGGCGAGCTATTGGCAGCATGTTCAGAACCATGTTTCTGTGAATAACTCTTGAACCGTAAGTCACAGACGCTCGCTCTTGGCTGCATTCGATTCAGCTCGTGGCAGCCATTCTAAAAAACACTATCTTGGACTTCTCTGCATGTTTCCCAGGCAAATGTTTCTAAAGCTAATTCTTGAACCGTAAGTCCTAGACGCTCGATCTTGGCGGCATTCGTCTCAGCGCCTGGCAATTAGTATAGAAGCACTGTCTTTGACTTCTCTGGATGTTTCCCAGGCGAGTTATTGACAAGTAAATCCTAGACGCTCGATCTTGGTTAGTTTCGCTTTCGCGGCTGGCAGTAAAGTTCAGAACCATGTTTCTGTGAATAACTCTTGAACCGTAAGTCACAGACGCTCGCTCTTGGCTGCATTCGATTCAGCTCGTGGCAGCCAGTCTAAAAAACACTATCTTGGACTTCTCTGCATGTTTCCCAGGCGAGCTATTGGCAGCATGTTCAGAACCATGTTTCTGTGAATAACTCTTGAACCGTAAGTCACAGACGCTCGCTCTTGGCTGCATTCGATTCAGCTCGTGGCAGCCATTCTAAAAAACACTATCTTGGACTTCTCTGCATGTTTCCCAGGCAAATGTTTCTAAAGCTAATTCTTGAACCGTAAGTCCTAGACGCTCGATCTTGGCGGCATTCGTCTCAGCGCCTGGCAATTAGTATAGAAGCACTGTCTTTGACTTCTCTGGATGTTTCCCAGGCGAGTTATTGACAAGTAAATCCTAGACGCTCGATCTTGGTTAGTTTCGCTTTCGCGGCTGGCAGTAAAGTTCAGAACCATGTTTCTGTGAATAACTCTTGAACCGTAAGTCACAGACGCTCGCTCTTGGCTGCATTCGATTCAGCTCGTGGCAGCCAGTCTAAAAAACACTATCTTGGACTTCTCTGCATGTTTCCCAGGCGAGCTATTGGCAGCATGTTCAGAACCATGTTTCTGTGAATAACTCTTGAACCGTAAGTCACAGACGCTCGCTCTTGGCTGCATTCGATTCAGCTCGTGGCAGCCAGTCTAAAAAACACTATCTTGGACTTCTCTGCATGTTTCCCAGGCGAGCTGTTGGCAGCATGTTCAGAACCATGTTTCTGTGAATAACTCTTGAACCGTAAGTCACAGACGCTCGCTCTTGGCTGCATTCGATTCAGCTCGTGGCAGCCATTCTAAAAAACACTATCTTGGACTTCTCTGCATGTTTCCCAGGCAAATGTTTCTAAAGCTAATTCTTGAACCGTAAGTCCTAGACGCTCGATCTTGGCGGCATTCGTCTCAGCGCCTGGCAATTAGTATAGAAGCACTGTCTTTGACTTCTCTGGATGTTTCCCAGGCGAGTTATTGACAAGTAAATCCTAGACGCTCGATCTTGGTTAGTTTCGCTTTCGCGGCTGGCAGTAAAGTTCAGAACCATGTTTCTGTGAATAACTCTTGAACCGTAAGTCACAGACGCTCGCTCTTGGCTGCATTCGATTCAGCTCGTGGCAGCCAGTCTAAAAAACACTATCTTGGACTTCTCTGCATGTTTCCCAGGCGAGCTATTGGCAGCATGTTCAGAACCATGTTTCTGTGAATAACTCTTGAACCGTAAGTCACAGACGCTCGCTCTTGGCTGCATTCGATTCAGCTCGTGGCAGCCAGTCTAAAAAACACTATCTTGGACTTCTCTGCATGTTTCCCAGGCGAGCTGTTGGCAGCATGTTCAGAACCATGTTTCTGTGAATAACTCTTGAACCGTAAGTCACAGACGCTCGCTCTTGGCTGCATTCGATTCAGCTCGTGGCAGCCATTCTAAAAAACACTATCTTGGACTTCTCTGCATGTTTCCCAGGCAAATGTTTCTAAAGCTAATTCTTGAACCGTAAGTCCTAGACGCTCGATCTTGGCGGCATTCGTCTCAGCGCCTGGCAATTAGTATAGAAGCACTGTCTTTGACTTCTCTGGATGTTTCCCAGGCGAGTTATTGACAAGTAAATCCTAGACGCTCGATCTTGGTTAGTTTCGCTTTCGCGGCTGGCAGTAAAGTTCAGAACCATGTTTCTGTGAATAACTCTTGAACCGTAAGTCACAGACGCTCGCTCTTGGCTGCATTCGATTCAGCTCGTGGCAGCCAGTCTAAAAAACACTATCTTGGACTTCTCTGCATGTTTCCCAGGCGAGCTATTGGCAGCATGTTCAGAACCATGTTTCTGTGAATAACTCTTGAACCGTAAGTCACAGACGCTCGCTCTTGGCTGCATTCGATTCAGCTCGTGGCAGCCAGTCTAAAAAACACTATCTTGGACTTCTCTGCATGTTTCCCAGGCGAGCTGTTGGCAGCATGTTCAGAACCATGTTTCTGTGAATAACTCTTGAACCGTAAGTCACAGACGCTCGCTCTTGGCTGCATTCGATTCAGCTCGTGGCAGCCAGTCTAAAAAACACTATCTTGGACTTCTCTGCATGTTTCCCAGGCGAGCTATTGGCAGCATGTTCAGAACCATGTTTCTGTGAATAACTCTTGAACCGTAAGTCACAGACGCTCGCTCTTGGCTGCATTCGATTCAGCTCGTGGCAGCCAGTCTAAAAAACACTATATTGGACTTCTCTGCATGTTTCCCAGGCAAATGTTTCTAAAGCTAATTCTTGAACCGTAAGTCCTAGACGCTCGATCTTGGCGGCATTCGTCTCAGCGCCTGGCAATTAGTATAGAAGCACTGTCTTTGACTTCTCTGGATGTTTCCCAGGCGAGTTATTGACAAGTAAATCCTAGACGCTCGATCTTGGTTAGTTTCGCTTTCGCGGCTGGCAGTAAAGTTCAGAACCATGTTTCTGTGAATAACTCTTGAACCGTAAGTCACAGACGCTCGCTCTTGGCTGCATTCGATTCAGCTCGTGGCAGCCAGTCTAAAAAACACTATCTTGGACTTCTCTGCATGTTTCCCAGGCGAGCTATTGGCAGCATGTTCAGAACCATGTTTCTGTGAATAACTCTTGAACCGTAAGTCACAGACGCTCGCTCTTGGCTGCATTCGATTCAGCTCGTGGCAGCCAGTCTAAAAAACACTATCTTGGACTTCTCTGCATGTTTCCCAGGCGAGCTATTGGCAGCATGTTCAGAACCATGTTTCTGTGAATAACTCTTGAACCGTAAGTCACAGACGCTCGCTCTTGGCTGCATTCGATTCAGCTCGTGGCAGCCAGTCTAAAATAACACTATCTTGGACTTCTCTGCATGTTTCCCAGGCAAATGTTTCTAAAGCTAATTCTTGAACCGTAAGTCCTAGACGCTCGATCTTGGCGGCATTCGTCTCAGCGTCTGGCAATTAGTATAGAAGCACTGTCTTTGACTTCTCTGGATGTTTCCCAGGCGAGTTATTGACAAGTAAATCCTAGACGCTCGATCTTGGTTAGTTTCGCTTTCGCGGCTGGCAGTAAAGTTCAGAACCATGTTTCTGTGAATAACTCTTGAACCGTAAGTCACAGACGCTCGCTCTTGGCTGCATTCGATTCAGCTCGTGGCAGCCAGTCTAAAAAACACTATCTTGGACTTCTCTGCATGTTTCCCAGGCGAGCAATTGGCAGCATGTTCAGAACCATGTTTCTGTGAATAACTCTTGAACCGTAAGTCACAGACGCTCGCTCTTGGCTGCATTCGATTCAGCTCGTGGCAGCCAGTCTAAAAAACACTATCTTGGACTTCTCTGCATGTTTCCCAGGCAAATGTTTCTAAAGCTAATTCTTGAACCGTAAGTCCTAGACGCTCGATCTTGGCGGCATTCGTCTCAGCGCCTGGCAATTAGTATAGAAGCACTGTCTTTGACTTCTCTGGATGTTTCCCAGGCGAGTTATTGACAAGTAAATCCTAGACGCTCGATCTTGGTTAGTTTCGCTTTCGCGGCTGGCAGTAAAGTTCAGAACCATGTTTCTGTGAATAACTCTTGAACCGTAAGTCACAGACGCTCGCTCTTGGCTGCATTCGATTCAGCTCGTGGCAGCCAGTCTAAAAAACACTATCTTGGACTTCTCTGCATGTTTCCCAGGCGAGCTATTGGCAGCATGTTCAGAACCATGTTTCTGTGAATAACTCTTGAACCGTAAGTCACAGACGCTCGCTCTTGGCTGCATTCGATTCAGCTCGTGGCAGCCAGTCTAAAAAACACTATCTTGGACTTCTCTGCATGTTTCCCAGGCGAGCAATTGGCAGCATGTTCAGAACCATGTTTCTGTGAATAACTCTTGAACCGTAAGTCACAGACGCTCGCTCTTGGCTGCATTCGATTCAGCTCGTGGCAGCCAGTCTAAAAAACACTATCTTGGACTTCTCTGCATGTTTCCCAGGCAAATGTTTCTAAAGCTAATTCTTGAACCGTAAGTCCTAGACGCTCGATCTTGGCGGCATTCGTCTCAGCGCCTGGCAATTAGTATAGAAGCACTGTCTTTGACTTCTCTGGATGTTTCCCAGGCGAGTTATTGACAAGTAAATCCTAGACGCTCGATCTTGGTTAGTTTCGCTTTCGCGGCTGGCAGTAAAGTTCAGAACCATGTTTCTGTGAATAACTCTTGAACCGTAAGTCACAGACGCTCGCTCTTGGCTGCATTCGATTCAGCTCGTGGCAGCCAGTCTAAAAAACACTATCTTGGACTTCTCTGCATGTTTCCCAGGCGAGCTATTGGCAGCATGTTCAGAACCATGTTTCTGTGAATAACTCTTGAACCGTAAGTCACAGACGCTCGCTCTTGGCTGCATTCGATTCAGCTCGTGGCAGCCAGTCTAAAAAACACTATCTTGGACTTCTCTGCATGTTTCCCAGGCGAGCAATTGGCAGCATGTTCAGAACCATGTTTCTGTGAATAACTCTTGAACCGTAAGTCACAGACGCTCGCTCTTGGCTGCATTCGATTCAGCTCGTGGCAGCCAGTCTAAAAAACACTATCTTGGACTTCTCTGCATGTTTCCCAGGCGAGCTATTGGCAGCATGTTCAGAACCATGTTTCTGTGAATAACTCTTGAACCGTAAGTCACAGACGCTCGCTCTTGGCTGCATTCGATTCAGCTCGTGGCAGCCAGTCTAAAAAACACTATCTTGGACTTCTCTGCATGTTTCCCAGGCGAGCAATTGGCAGCATGTTCAGAACCATGTTTCTGTGAATAACTCTTGAACCGTAAGTCACAGACGCTCGCTCTTGGCTGCATTCGATTCAGCTCGTGGCAGCCAGTCTAAAAAACACTATCTTGGACTTCTCTGCATGTTTCCCAGGCGAGCTATTGGCAGCATGTTCAGAACCATGTTTCTGTGAATAACTCTTGAACCGTAAGTCACAGACGCTCGCTCTTGGCTGCATTCGATTCAGCTCGTGGCAGCCAGTCTAAAAAACACTATCTTGGACTTCTCTGCATGTTTCCCAGGCGAGCAATTGGCAGCATGTTCAGAACCATGTTTCTGTGAATAACTCTTGAACCGTAAGTCACAGACGCTCGCTCTTGGCTGCATTCGATTCAGCTCGTGGCAGCCAGTCTAAAAAACACTATCTTGGACTTCTCTGCATGTTTCCCAGGCGAGCTATTGGCAGCATGTTCAGAACCATGTTTCTGTGAATAACTCTTGAACCGTAAGTCACAGACGCTCGCTCTTGGCTGCATTCGATTCAGCTCGTGGCAGCCAGTCTAAAAAACACTATCTTGGACTTCTCTGCATGTTTCCCAGGCGAGCAATTGGCAGCATGTTCAGAACCATGTTTCTGTGAATAACTCTTGAACCGTAAGTCACAGACGCTCGCTCTTGGCTGCATTCGATTCAGCTCGTGGCAGCCAGTCTAAAAAACACTATCTTGGACTTCTCTGCATGTTTCCCAGGCGAGCTATTGGCAGCATGTTCAGAACCATGTTTCTGTGAATAACTCTTGAACCGTAAGTCACAGACGCTCGCTCTTGGCTGCATTCGATTCAGCTCGTGGCAGCCAGTCTAAAAAACACTATCTTGGACTTCTCTGCATGTTTCCCAGGCGAGCAATTGGCAGCATGTTCAGAACCATGTTTCTGTGAATAACTCTTGAACCGTAAGTCACAGACGCTCGCTCTTGGCTGCATTCGATTCAGCTCGTGGCAGCCAGTCTAAAAAACACTATCTTGGACTTCTCTGCATGTTTCCCAGGCAAATGTTTCTAAAGCTAATTCTTGAACCGTAAGTCCTAGACGCTCGATCTTGGCGGCATTCGTCTCAGCGCCTGGCAATTAGTATAGAAGCACTGTCTTTGACTTCTCTGGATGTTTCCCAGGCGAGTTATTGACAAGTAAATCCTAGACGCTCGATCTTGGTTAGTTTCGCTTTCGCGGCTGGCAGTAAAGTTCAGAACCATGTTTCTGTGAATAACTCTTGAACCGTAAGTCACAGACGCTCGCTCTTGGCTGCATTCGATTCAGCTCGTGGCAGCCAGTCTAAAAAACACTATCTTGGACTTCTCTGCATGTTTCCCAGGCGAGCTATTGGCAGCATGTTCAGAACCATGTTTCTGTGAATAACTCTTGAACCGTAAGTCACAGACGCTCGCTCTTGGCTGCATTCGATTCAGCTCGTGGCAGCCAGTCTAAAAAACACTATCTTGGACTTCTCTGCATGTTTCCCAGGCGAGCAATTGGCAGCATGTTCAGAACCATGTTTCTGTGAATAACTCTTGAACCGTAAGTCACAGACGCTCGCTCTTGGCTGCATTCGATTCAGCTCGTGGCAGCCAGTCTAAAAAACACTATCTTGGACTTCTCTGCATGTTTCCCAGGCGAGCTGTTGGCAGCATGTTCAGAACCATGTTTCTGTGAATAACTCTTGAACCGTAAGTCACAGACGCTCGCTCTTGGCTGCATTCGATTCAGCTCGTGGCAGCCAGTCTAAAAAACACTATCTTGGACTTCTCTGCATGTTTCCCAGGCGAGCTATTGGCAGCATGTTCAGAACCATGTTTCTGTGAATAACTCTTGAACCGTAAGTCACAGACGCTCGCTCTTGGCTGCATTCGATTCAGCTCGTGGCAGCCATTCTAAAAAACACTATCTTGGACTTCTCTGCATGTTTCCCAGGCAAATGTTTCTAAAGCTAATTCTTGAACCGTAAGTCCTAGACGCTCGATCTTGGCGGCATTCGTCTCAGCGCCTGGCAATTAGTATAGAAACACTGTCTTTGACTTCTATGGATGTTTCCCAGGCGAGTTATTGACAAGTAAATCCTAGACGCTCGATCTTGGTTAGTTTCGCTTTCGCGGCTGGCAGTAAAGTTCAGAACCATGTTTCTGTGAATAACTCTTGAACCGTAAGTCACAGACGCTCGCTCTTGGCTGCATTCGATTCAGCTCGTGGCAGCCAGTCTAAAAAACACTATCTTGGACTTCTCTGCATGTTTCCCAGGCGAGCTATTGGCAGCATGTTCAGAACCATGTTTCTGTGAATAACTCTTGAACCGTAAGTCACAGACGCTCGCTCTTGGCTGCATTCGATTAAGCTCGTGGCAGCCAGTCTAAAAAACACTATCTTGGACTTCTCTGCATGTTTCCCAGGCGAGCAATTGGCAGCATGTTCAGAACCATGTTTCTGTGAATAACTCTTGAACCGTAAGTCACAGACGCTCGCTCTTGGCTGCATTCGATTCAGCTCGTGGCAGCCATTCTAAAAAACACTATCTTGGACTTCTCTGCATGTTTCCCAGGCAAATGTTTCTAAAGCTAATTCTTGAACCGTAAGTCCTAGACGCTCGATCTTGGCGGCATTCGTCTCAGCGCCTGGCAATTAGTATAGAAGCACTGTCTTTGACTTCTCTGGATGTTTCCCAGGCGAGTTATTGACAAGTAAATCCTAGACGCTCGATCTTGGTTAGTTTCGCTTTCGCGGCTGGCAGTAAAGTTCAGAACCATGTTTCTGTGAATAACTCTTGAACCGTAAGTCACAGACGCTCGCTCTTGGCTGCATTCGATTCAGCTCGTGGCAGCCAGTCTAAAAAACACTATCTTGGACTTCTCTGCATGTTTCCCAGGCGAGCTATTGGCAGCATGTTCAGAACCATGTTTCTGTGAATAACTCTTGAACCGTAAGTCACAGACGCTCGCTCTTGGCTGCATTCGATTCAGCTCGTGGCAGCCATTCTAAAAAACACTATCTTGGACTTCTCTGCATGTTTCCCAGGCAAATGTTTCTAAAGCTAATTCTTGAACCGTAAGTCCTAGACGCTCGATCTTGGCGGCATTCGTCTCAGCGCCTGGCAATTAGTATAGAAGCACTGTCTTTGACTTCTCTGGATGTTTCCCAGGCGAGTTATTGACAAGTAAATCCTAGACGCTCGATCTTGGTTAGTTTCGCTTTCGCGGCTGGCAGTAAAGTTCAGAACCATGTTTCTGTGAATAACTCTTGAACCGTAAGTCACAGACGCTCGCTCTTGGCTGCATTCGATTCAGCTCGTGGCAGCCAGTCTAAAAAACACTATTTTGGACTTCTCTGCATGTTTCCCAGGCGAGCTATTGGCAGCATGTTCAGAACCATGTTTCTGTGAATAACTCTTGAACCGTAAGTCACAGACGCTCGCTCTTGGCTGCATTCGATTCAGCTCGTGGCAGCCAGTCTAAAAAACACTATCTTGGACTTCTCTGCATGTTTCCCAGGCGAGCAATTGGCAGCATGTTCAGAACCATGTTTCTGTGAATAACTCTTGAACCGTAAGTCACAGACGCTCGCTCTTGGCTGCATTCGATTCAGCTCGTGGCAGCCAGTCTAAAAAACACTATCTTGGACTTCTCTGCATGTTTCCCAGGCAAATGTTTCTAAAGCTAATTCTTGAACCGTAAGTCCTAGACGCTCGATCTTGGCGGCATTCGTCTCAGCGCCTGGCAATTAGTATAGAAGCACTGTCTTTGACTTCTCTGGATGTTTCCCAGGCGAGTTATTGACAAGTAAATCCCAGACGCTCGATCTTGGTTAGTTTCGCTTTCGCGGCTGGCAGTAAAGTTCAGAACCATGTTTCTGTGAATAACTCTTGAACCGTAAGTCACAGACGCTCGCTCTTGGCTGCATTCGATTCAGCTCGTGGCAGCCAGTCTAAAAAACACTATCTTGGACTTCTCTGCATGTTTCCCAGGCGAGCTATTGGCAGCATGTTCAGAACCATGTTTCTGTGAATAACTCTTGAACCGTAAGTCACAGACGCTCGCTCTTGGCTGCATTCGATTCAGCTCGTGGCAGCCAGTCTAAAAAACACTATCTTGGACTTCTCTGCATGTTCAGAACCATGTTTCTGTGAATAACTCTTGAACCGTAAGTCACAGACGCTCGCTCTTGGCTGCATTCGATTCAGCTCGTGGCAGCCAGTCTAAAAAACACTATCTTGGACTTCTCTGCATGTTTCCCAGGCAAATGTTTCTAAAGCTAATTCTTGAACCGTAAGTCCTAGACGCTCGATCTTGGCGGCATTCGTCTCAGCGCCTGGCAATTAGTATAGAAGCACTGTCTTTGACTTCTCTGGATGTTTCCCAGGCGAGTTATTGACAAGTAAATCCTAGACGCTCGATCTTGGTTAGTTTCGCTTTCGCGGCTGGCAGTAAAGTTCAGAACCATGTTTCTGTGAATAACTCTTGAACCGTAAGTCACAGACGCTCGCTCTTGGCTGCATTCGATTCAGCTCGTGGCAGCCAGTCTAAAAAACACTATCTTGGACTTCTCTGCATGTTTCCCAGGCGAGCAATTGGCAGCATGTTCAGAACCATGTTTCTGTGAATAACTCTTGAACCGTAAGTCACAGACGCTCGCTCTTGGCTGCATTCGATTCAGCTCGTGGCAGCCATTCTAAAAAACACTATCTTGGACTTCTCTGCATGTTTCCCAGGCAAATGTTTCTAAAGCTAATTCTTGAACCGTAAGTCCTAGACGCTCGATCTTGGCGGCATTCGTCTCAGCGCCTGGCAATTAGTATAGAAGCACTGTCTTTGACTTCTCTGGATGTTTCCCAGGCGAGTTATTGACAAGTAAATCCTAGACGCTCGATCTTGGTTAGTTTCGCTTTCGCGGCTGGCAGTAAAGTTCAGAACCATGTTTCTGTGAATAACTCTTGAACCGTAAGTCACAGACGCTCGCTCTTGGCTGCATTCGATTCAGCTCGTGGCAGCCAGTCTAAAAAACACTATCTTGGACTTCTCTGCATGTTTCCCAGGCGAGCAATTGGCAGCATGTTCAGAACCATGTTTCTGTGAATAACTCTTGAACCGTAAGTCACAGACGCTCGCTCTTGGCTGCATTCGATTCAGCTCGTGGCAGCCATTCTAAAAAACACTATCTTGGACTTCTCTGCATGTTTCCCAGGCAAATGTTTCTAAAGCTAATTCTTGAACCGTAAGTCCTAGACGCTCGATCTTGGCGGCATTCGTCTCAGCGCCTGGCAATTAGTATAGAAGCACTGTCTTTGACTTCTCTGGATGTTTCCCAGGCGAGTTATTGACAAGTAAATCCTAGACGCTCGATCTTGGTTAGTTTCGCTTTCGCGGCTGGCAGTAAAGTTCAGAACCATGTTTCTGTGAATAACTCTTGAACCGTAAGTCACAGACGCTCGCTCTTGGCTGCATTCGATTCAGCTCGTGGCAGCCAGTCTAAAAAACACTATCTTGGACTTCTCTGCATGTTTCCCAGGCGAGCTATTGGCAGCATGTTCAGAACCATGTTTCTGTGAATAACTCTTGAACCGTAAGTCACAGACGCTCGCTCTTGGCTGCATTCGATTCAGCTCGTGGCAGCCATTCTAAAAAACACTATCTTGGACTTCTCTGCATGTTTCCCAGGCAAATGTTTCTAAAGCTAATTCTTGAACCGTAAGTCCTAGACGCTCGATCTTGGCGGCATTCGTCTCAGCGCCTGGCAATTAGTATAGAAACACTGTCTTTGACTTCTCTGGATGTTTCCCAGGCGAGTTATTGACAAGTAAATCCTAGACGCTCGATCTTGGTTAGTTTCGCTTTTGCGGCTGGCAGTAAAGTTCAGAACCATGTTTCTGTGAATAACTCTTGAACCGTAAGTCACAGACGCTCGCTCTTGGCTGCATTCGATTCAGCTCGTGGCAGCCAGTCTAAAAAACACTATCTTGGACTTCTCTGCATGTTTCCCAGGCGAGCTATTGGCAGCATGTTCAGAACCATGTTTCTGTGAATAACTCTTGAACCGTAAGTCACAGACGCTCGCTCTTGGCTGCATTCGATTCAGCTCGTGGCAGCCATTCTAAAAAACACTATCTTGGACTTCTCTGCATGTTTCCCAGGCAAATGTTTCTAAAGCTAATTCTTGAACCGTAAGTCCTAGACGCTCGATCTTGGCGGCATTCGTCTCAGCGCCTGGCAATTAGTATAGAAGCACTGTCTTTGACTTCTCTGGATGTTTCCCAGGCGAGTTATTGACAAGTAAATCCTAGACGCTCGATCTTGGTTAGTTTCGCTTTCGCGGCTGGCAGTAAAGTTCAGAACCATGTTTCTGTGAATAACTCTTGAACCGTAAGTCACAGACGCTCGCTCTTGGCTGCATTCGATTCAGCTCGTGGCAGCCAGTCTAAAAAACACTATCTTGGACTTCTCTGCATGTTTCCCAGGCGAGCTATTGGCAGCATGTTCAGAACCATGTTTCTGTGAATAACTCTTGAACCGTAAGTCACAGACGCTCGCTCTTGGCTGCATTCGATTCAGCTCGTGGCAGCCAGTCTAAAAAACACTATCTTGGACTTCTCTGCATGTTTCCCAGGCGAGCAATTGGCAGCATGTTCAGAACCATGTTTCTGTGAATAACTCTTGAACCGTAAGTCACAGACGCTCGCTCTTGGCTGCATTCGATTCAGCTCGTGGCAGCCAGTCTAAAAAACACTATCTTGGACTTCTCTGCATGTTTCCCAGGCAAATGTTTCTAAAGCTAATTCTTGAACCGTAAGTCCTAGACGCTCGATCTTGGCGGCATTCGTCTCAGCGCCTGGCAATTAGTATAGAAGCACTGTCTTTGACTTCTCTGGATGTTTCCCAGGCGAGTTATTGACAAGTAAATCCTAGACGCTCGATCTTGGTTAGTTTCGCTTTCGCGGCTGGCAGTAAAGTTCAGAACCATGTTTCTGTGAATAACTCTTGAACCGTAAGTCACAGACGCTCGCTCTTGGCTGCATTCGATTCAGCTCGTGGCAGCCAGTCTAAAAACACTATCTTGGACTTATCTGCATGTTTCCCAGGCGAGCAATTGGCAGCATGTTCAGAACCATGTTTCTGTGAATAACTCTTGAACCGTAAGTCACAGACGCTCGCTCTTGGCTGCATTCGATTCAGCTCGTGGCAGCCAGTCTAAAAAAACACTATCTTGGACTTCTCTGCATGTTTCCCAGGCAAATGTTTCTAAAGCTAATTCTTGAACCGTAAGTCCTAGCCGCTCGATCTTGGCGGCATTCGTCTCAGCGCCTGGCAATTAGTATAGAAGCACTGTCTTTGACTTCTCTGGATGTTTCCCAGGCGAGTTATTGACAAGTAAATCCTAGACGCTCGATCTTGGTTAGTTTCGCTTTCGCGGCTGGCAGTAAAGTTCAGAACCATGTTTCTGTGAATAACTCTTGAACCGTAAGTCACAGACGCTCGCTCTTGGCTGCATTCGATTCAGCTCGTGGCAGCCAGTCTAAAAAACACTATCTTGGACTTCTCTGCATGTTTCCCAGGCGAGCTATTGGCAGCATGTTCAGAACCATGTTTCTGTGAATAACTCTTGAACCGTAAGTCACAGACGCTCGCTCTTGGCTGCATTCGATTCAGCTCGTGGCAGCCAGTCTAAAAAACACTATCTTGGACTTCTCTGCATGTTTCCCAGGCGAGCTGTTGGCAGCATGTTCAGAACCATGTTTCTGTGAATAACTCTTGAACCGTAAGTCACAGACGCTCGCTCTTGGCTGCATTCGATTCAGCTCGTGGCAGCCAGTCTAAAAAACACTATCTTGGACTTCTCTGCATGTTTCCCAGGCGAGCAATTGGCAGCATGTTCAGAACCATGTTTCTGTGAATAACTCTTGAACCGTAAGTCACAGACGCTCGCTCTTGGCTGCATTCGATTCAGCTCGTGGCAGCCATTCTAAAAACACTATCTTGGACTTCTCTGCATGTTTCCCAGGCAAATGTTTCTAAAGCTAATTCTTGAACCGTAAGTCCTAGACGCTCGATCTTGGCGGCATTCGTCTCAGCGCCTGGCAATTAGTATAGAAGCACTGTCTTTGACTTCTCTGGATGTTTCCCAGGCGAGTTATTGACAAGTAAATCCTAGACGCTCGATCTTGGTTAGTTTCGCTTTCGCGGCTGGCAGTAAAGTTCAGAACCATGTTTCTGTGAATAACTCTTGAACCGTAAGTCACAGACGCTCGCTCTTGGCTGCATTCGATTCAGCTCGTGGCAGCCAGTCTAAAAAACACTATCTTGGACTTCTCTGCATGTTTCCCAGGCGAGCTATTGGCAGCATGTTCAGAACCATGTTTCTGTGAATAACTCTTGAACCGTAAGTCACAGACGCTCGCTCTTGGCTGCATTCGATTCAGCTCGTGGCAGCCATTCTAAAAAACACTATCTTGGACTTCTCTGCATGTTTCCCAGGCAAATGTTTCTAAAGCTAATTCTTGAACCGTAAGTCCTAGACGCTCGATCTTGGCGGCATTCGTCTCAGCGCCTGGCAATTAGTATAGAAGCACTGTCTTTGACTTCTCTGGATGTTTCCCAGGCGAGTTATTGACAAGTAAATCCTAGACGCTCGATCTTGGTTAGTTTCGCTTTCGCGGCTGGCAGTAAAGTTCAGAACCATGTTTCTGTGAATAACTCTTGAACCGTAAGTCACAGACGCTCGCTCTTGGCTGCATTCGATTCAGCTCGTGGCAGCCAGTCTAAAAAACACTATCTTGGACTTCTCTGCATGTTTCCCAGGCGAGCTATTGGCAGCATGTTCAGAACCATGTTTCTGTGAATAACTCTTGAACCGTAAGTCACAGACGCTCGCTCTTGGCTGCATTCGATTCAGCTCGTGGCAGCCAGTCTAAAAAACACTATCTTGGACTTCTCTGCATGTTTCCCAGGCGAGCAATTGGCAGCATGTTCAGAACCATGTTTCTGTGAATAACTCTTGAACCGTAAGTCACAGACGCTCGCTCTTGGCTGCATTCGATTCAGCTCGTGGCAGCCAGTCTAAAAAACACTATCTTGGACTTCTCTGCATGTTTCCCAGGCAAATGTTTCTAAAGCTAATTCTTGAACCGTAAGTCCTAGACGCTCGATCTTGGCGGCATTCGTCTCAGCGCCTGGCAATTAGTATAGAAGCACTGTCTTTGACTTCTCTGGATGTTTCCCAGGCGAGTTATTGACAAGTAAATCCTAGACGCTCGATCTTGGTTAGTTTCGCTTTCGCGGCTGGCAGTAAAGTTCAGAACCATGTTTCTGTGAATAACTCTTGAACCGTAAGTCACAGACGCTCGCTCTTGGCTGCATTCGATTCAGCTCGTGGCAGCCAGTCTAAAAAACACTATCTTGGACTTCTCTGCATGTTTCCCAGGCGAGCTATTGGCAGCATGTTCAGAACCATGTTTCTGTGAATAACTCTTGAACCGTAAGTCACAGACGCTCGCTCTTGGCTGCATTCGATTCAGCTCGTGGCAGCCAGTCTAAAAAACACTATCTTGGACTTCTCTGCATGTTTCCCAGGCGAGCAATTGGCAGCATGTTCAGAACCATGTTTCTGTGAATAACTCTTGAACCGTAAGTCACAGACGCTCGCTCTTGGCTGCATTCGATTCAGCTCGTGGCAGCCAGTCTAAAAAACACTATCTTGGACTTCTCTGCATGTTTCCCAGGCAAATGTTTCTAAAGCTAATTCTTGAACCGTAAGTCCTAGACGCTCGATCTTGGCGGCATTCGTCTCAGCGCCTGGCAATTAGTATAGAAGCACTGTCTTTGACCTTCTCTGGATGTTTCCCAGGCGAGTTATTGACAAGTAAATCCTAGACGCTCGATCTTGGTTAGTTTCGCTTTCGCGGCTGGCAGTAAAGTTCAGAACCATGTTTCTGTGAATAACTCTTGAACCGTAAGTCACAGACGCTCGCTCTTGGCTGCATTCGATTCAGCTCGTGGCAGCCAGTCTAAAAAACACTATCTTGGACTTCTCTGCATGTTTCCCAGGCGAGCTATTGGCAGCATGTTCAGAACCATGTTTCTGTGAATAACTCTTGAACCGTAAGTCACAGACGCTCGCTCTTGGCTGCATTCGATTCAGCTCGTGGCAGCCAGTCTAAAAAACACTATCTTGGACTTCTCTGCATGTTTCCCAGGCAAATGTTTCTAAAGCTAATTCTTGAACCGTAAGTCCTAGACACTCGATCTTGGCGGCATTCGTCTCAGCGCCTGGCAATTAGTATAGAAGCACTGTCTTTGACTTCTCTGGATGTTTCCCAGGCGAGTTATTGACAAGTAAATCCTAGACGCTCGATCTTGGTTAGTTTCGCTTTCGCGGCTGGCAGTAAAGTTCAGAACCATGTTTCTGTGAATAACTCTTGAACCGTAAGTCACAGACGCTCGCTCTTGGCTGCATTCGATTCAGCTCGTGGCAGCCAGTCTAAAAAACACTATCTTGGACTTCTCTGCATGTTTCCCAGGCGAGCTATTGGCAGCATGTTCAGAACCATGTTTCTGTGAATAACTCTTGAACCGTAAGTCACAGACGCTCGCTCTTGGCTGCATTCGATTCAGCTCGTGGCAGCCAGTCTAAAAAACACTATCTTGGACTTCTCTGCATGTTTCCCAGGCAAATGTTTCTAAAGCTAATTCTTGAACCGTAAGTCCTAGACACTCGATCTTGGCGGCATTCGTCTCAGCGCCTGGCAATTAGTATAGAAGCACTGTCTTTGACTTCTCTGGATGTTTCCCAGGCGAGTTATTGACAAGTAAATCCTAGACGCTCGATCTTGGTTAGTTTCGCTTTCGCGGCTGGCAGTAAAGTTCAGAACCATGTTTCTGTGAATAACTCTTGAACCGTAAGTCACAGACGCTCGCTCTTGGCTGCATTCGATTCAGCTCGTGGCAGCCAGTCTAAAAAACACTATCTTGGACTTCTCTGCATGTTTCCCAGGCGAGCAATTGGCAGCATGTTCAGAACCATGTTTCTGTGAATAACTCTTGAACCGTAAGTCACAGACGCTCGCTCTTGGCTGCATTGGATTCAGCTCGTGGCAGCCAGTCTAAAAAACACTATCTTGGACTTCTCTGCATGTTTCCCAGGCAAATGTTTCTAAAGCTAATTCTTGAACCGTAAGTCCTAGACGCTCGATCTTGGCGGCATTCGTCTCAGCGCCTGGCAATTAGTATAGAAGCACTGTCTTTGACTTCTCTGGATGTTTCCCAGGCGAGTTATTGACAAGTAAATCCTAGACGCTCGATCTTGGTTAGTTTCGCTTTCGCGGCTGGCAGTAAAGTTCAGAACCATGTTTCTGTGAATAACTCTTGAACCGTAAGTCACAGACGCTCGCTCTTGGCTGCATTCGATTCAGCTCGTGGCAGCCAGTCTAAAAAACACTATCTTGGACTTCTCTGCATGTTTCCCAGGCGAGCTATTGGCAGCATGTTCAGAACCATGTTTCTGTGAATAACTCTTGAACCGTAAGTCACAGACGCTCGCTCTTGGCTGCATTCGATTCAGCTCGTGGCAGCCAGTCTAAAAAACACTATCTTGGACTTCTCTGCATGTTTCCCAGGCGAGCTGTTGGCAGCATGTTCAGAACCATGTTTCTGTGAATAACTCTTGAACCGTAAGTCACAGACGCTCGCTCTTGGCTGCATTCGATTCAGCTCGTGGCAGCCAGTCTAAAAAACACTATCTTGGACTTCTCTGCATGTTTCCCAGGCGAGCTATTGGCAGCATGTTCAGAACTATGTTTCTGTGAATAACTCTTGAACCGTAAGTCACAGACGCTCGCTCTTGGCTGCATTCGATTCAGCTCGTGGCAGCCAGTCTAAAAAACACTATCTTGGACTTCTCTGCATGTTTCCCAGGCGAGCTATTGGCAGCATGTTCAGAACCATGTTTCTGTGAATAACTCTTGAACCGTAAGTCACAGACGCTCGCTCTTGGCTGCATTCGATTCAGCTCGTGGCAGCCAGTCTAAAAAACACTATCTTGGACTTCTCTGCATGTTTCCCAGGCAAATGTTTCTAAAGCTAATTCTTGAACCGTAAGTCCTAGACGCTCGATCTTGGCGGCATTCGTCTCAGCGCCTGGCAATTAGTATAGAAGCACTGTCTTTGACTTCTCTGGATGTTTCCCAGGCGAGTTATTGACAAGTAAATCCTAGACGCTCGATCTTGGTTAGTTTCGCTTTCGCGGCTGGCAGTAAAGTTCAGAACCATGTTTCTGTGAATAACTCTTGAACCGTAAGTCACAGACGCTCGCTCTTGGCTGCATTCGATTCAGCTCGTGGCAGCCAGTCTAAAAAACACTATCTTGGACTTCTCTGCATGTTTCCCAGGCGAGCTATTGGCAGCATGTTCAGAACCATGTTTCTGTGAATAACTCTTGAACCGTAAGTCACAGACGCTCGCTCTTGGCTGCATTCGATTCAGCTCGTGGCAGCCAGTCTAAAAAACACTATCTTGGACTTCTCTGCATGTTTCCCAGGCGAGCTGTTGGCAGCATGTTCAGAACCATGTTTCTGTGAATAACTCTTGAACCGTAAGTCACAGACGCTCGCTCTTGGCTGCATTCGATTCAGCTCGTGGCAGCCAGTCTAAAAAACACTATCTTGGACTTCTCTGCATGTTTCCCAGGCGAGCTATTGGCAGCATGTTCAGAACCATGTTTCTGTGAATAACTCTTGAACCGTAAGTCACAGACGCTCGCTCTTGGCTGCATTCGATTCAGCTCGTGGCAGCCAGTCTAAAAAACACTATCTTGGACTTCTCTGCATGTTTCCCAGGCGAGCTATTGGCAGCATGTTCAGAACCATGTTTCTGTGAATAACTCTTGAACCGTAAGTCACAGACGCTCGCTCTTGGCTGCATTCGATTCAGCTCGTGGCAGCCAGTCTAAAAAACACTATCTTGGACTTCTCTGCATGTTTCCCAGGCAAATGTTTCTAAAGCTAATTCTTGAACCGTAAGTCCTAGACACTCGATCTTGGCGGCATTCGTCTCAGCGCCTGGCAATTAGTATAGAAGCACTGTCTTTGACTTCTCTGGATGTTTCCCAGGCGAGTTATTGACAAGTAAATCCTAGACGCTCGATCTTGGTTAGTTTCGCTTTCGCGGCTGGCAGTAAAGTTCAGAACCATGTTTCTGTGAATAACTCTTGAACCGTAAGTCACAGACGCTCGCTCTTGGCTGCATTCGATTCAGCTCGTGGCAGCCAGTCTAAAAAACACTATCTTGGACTTCTCTGCATGTTTCCCAGGCGAGCAATTGGCAGCATGTTCAGAACCATGTTTCTGTGAATAACTCTTGAACCGTAAGTCACAGACGCTCGCTCTTGGCTGCATTCGATTCAGCTCGTGGCAGCCAGTCTAAAAAACACTATCTTGGACTTCTCTGCATGTTTCCCAGGCAAATGTTTCTAAAGCTAATTCTTGAACCGTAAGTCCTAGACGCTCGATCTTGGCGGCATTCGTCTCAGCGCCTGGCAATTAGTATAGAAGCACTGTCTTTGACTTCTCTGGATGTTTCCCAGGCGAGTTATTGACAAGTAAATCCTAGACGCTCGATCTTGGTTAGTTTCGCTTTCGCGGCTGGCAGTAAAGTTCAGAACCATGTTTCTGTGAATAACTCTTGAACCGTAAGTCACAGACGCTCGCTCTTGGCTGCATTCGATTCAGCTCGTGGCAGCCAGTCTAAAAAACACTATCTTGGACTTCTCTGCATGTTTCCCAGGCGAGCTATTGGCAGCATGTTCAGAACCATGTTTCTGTGAATAACTCTTGAACCGTAAGTCACAGACGCTCGCTCTTGGCTGCATTCGATTCAGCTCGTGCCAGCCAGTCTAAAAAACACTATCTTGGACTTCTCTGCATGTTTCCCAGGCGAGCTGTTGGCAGCATGTTCAGAACCATGTTTCTGTGAATAACTCTTGAACCGTAAGTCACAGACGCTCGCTCTTGGCTGCATTCGATTCAGCTCGTGGCAGCCAGTCTAAAAAACACTATCTTGGACTTCTCTGCATGTTTCCCAGGCGAGCTATTGGCAGCATGTTCAGAACCATGTTTCTGTGAATAACTCTTGAACCGTAAGTCACAGACGCTCGCTCTTGGCTGCATTCGATTCAGCTCGTGGCAGCCAGTCTAAAAAACACTATCTTGGACTTCTCTGCATGTTTCCCAGGCGAGCTATTGGCAGCATGTTCAGAACCATGTTTCTGTGAATAACTCTTGAACCGTAAGTCACAGACGCTCGCTCTTGGCTGCATTCGATTCAGCTCGTGGCAGCCAGTCTAAAAAACACTATCTTGGACTTCTCTGCATGTTTCCCAGGCAAATGTTTCTAAAGCTAATTCTTGAACCGTAAGTCCTAGACGCTCGATCTTGGCGGCATTCGTCTCAGCGCCTGGCAATTAGTATAGAAGCACTGTCTTTGACTTCTCTGGATGTTTCCCAGGCGAGTTATTGACAAGTAAATCCTAGACGCTCGATCTTGGTTAGTTTCGCTTTCGCGGCTGGCAGTAAAGTTCAGAACCATGTTTCTGTGAATAACTCTTGAACCGTAAGTCACAGACGCTCGCTCTTGGCTGCATTCGATTCAGCTCGTGGCAGCCAGTCTAAAAAACACTATCTTGGACTTCTCTGCATGTTTCCCAGGCGAGCAATTGGCAGCATGTTCAGAACCATGTTTCTGTGAATAACTCTTGAACCGTAAGTCACAGACGCTCGCTCTTGGCTGCATTCGATTCAGCTCGTGGCAGCCAGTCTAAAAAACACTATCTTGGACTTCTCTGCATGTTTCCCAGGCAAATGTTTCTAAAGCTAATTCTTGAACCGTAAGTCCTAGACGCTCGATCTTGGCGGCATTCGTCTCAGCGCCTGGCAATTAGTATAGAAGCACTGTCTTTGACTTCTCTGGATGTTTCCCAGGCGAGTTATTGACAAGTAAATCCTAGACGCTCGATCTTGGTTAGTTTCGCTTTCGCGGCTGGCAGTAAAGTTCAGAACCATGTTTCTGTGAATAACTCTTGAACCGTAAGTCACAGACGCTCGCTCTTGGCTGCATTCGATTCAGCTCGTGGCAGCCAGTCTAAAAAACACTATCTTGGACTTCTCTGCATGTTTCCCAGGCGAGCTATTGGCAGCATGTTCAGAACCATGTTTCTGTGAATAACTCTTGAACCGTAAGTCACAGACGCTCGCTCTTGGCTGCATTCGATTCAGCTCGTGGCAGCCAGTCTAAAAAACACTATCTTGGACTTCTCTGCATGTTTCCCAGGCGAGCTATTGGCAGCATGTTCAGAACCATGTTTCTGTGAATAACTCTTGAACCGTAAGTCACAGACGCTCGCTCTTGGCTGCATTCGATTCAGCTCGTGGCAGCCAGTCTAAAAAACACTATCTTGGACTTCTCTGCATGTTTCCCAGGCGAGCTATTGGCAGCATGTTCAGAACCATGTTTCTGTGAATAACTCTTGAACCGTAAGTCACAGACGCTCGCTCTTGGCTGCATTCGATTCAGCTCGTGGCAGCCAGTCTAAAAAACACTATCTTGGACTTCTCTGCATGTTTCCCAGGCAAATGTTTCTAAAGCTAATTCTTGAACCGTAAGTCCTAGACGCTCGATCTTGGCGGCATTCGTCTCAGCGCCTGGCAATTAGTATAGAAGCACTGTCTTTGACTTCTCTGGATGTTTCCCAGGCAAGTTATTGACAAGTAAATCCTAGACGCTCGATCTTGGTTAGTTTCGCTTTCGCGGCTGGCAGTAAAGTTCAGAACCATGTTTCTGTGAATAACTCTTGAACCGTAAGTCACAGACGCTCGCTCTTGGCTGCATTCGATTCAGCTCGTGGCAGCCAGTCTAAAAAACACTATCTTGGACTTCTCTGCATGTTTCCCAGGCGAGCAATTGGCAGCATGTTCAGAACCATGTTTCTGTGAATAACTCTTGAACCGTAAGTCACAGACGCTCGCTCTTGGCTGCATTCGATTCAGCTCGTGGCAGCCAGTCTAAAAAACACTATCTTGGACTTCTCTGCATGTTTCCCAGGCAAATGTTTCTAAAGCTAATTCTTGAACCGTAAGTCCTAGACGCTCGATCTTGGCGGCATTCGTCTCAGCGCCTGGCAATTAGTGTAGAAGCACTGTCTTTGACTTCTCTGGATGTTTCCCAGGCGAGTTATTGACAAGTAAATCCTAGACGCTCGATCTTGGTTAGTTTCGCTTTCGCGGCTGGCAGTAAAGTTCAGAACCATGTTTCTGTGAATAACTCTTGAACCGTAAGTCACAGACGCTCGCTCTTGGCTGCATTCGATTCAGCTCGTGGCAGCCAGTCTAAAAAACACTATCTTGGACTTCTCTGCATGTTTCCCAGGCGAGCTATTGGCAGCATGTTCAGAACCATGTTTCTGTGAATAACTCTTGAACCGTAAGTCACAGACGCTCGCTCTTGGCTGCATTCGATTCAGCTCGTGGCAGCCAGTCTAAAAAACACTATCTTGGACTTCTCTGCATGTTTCCCAGGCGAGCTGTTGGCAGCATGTTCAGAACCATGTTTCTGTGAATAACTCTTGAACCGTAAGTCACAGACGCTCGCTCTTGGCTGCATTCGATTCAGCTCGTGGCAGCCAGTCTAAAAAACACTATCTTGGACTTCTCTGCATGTTTCCCAGGCGAGCTATTGGCAGCATGTTCAGAACCATGTTTCTGTGAATAACTCTTGAACCGTAAGTCACAGACGCTCGCTCTTGGCTGCATTCGATTCAGCTCGTGGCAGCCAGTCTAAAAAACACTATCTTGGACTTCTCTGCATGTTTCCCAGGCGAGCAATTGGCAGCATGTTCAGAACCATGTTTCTGTGAATAACTCTTGAACCGTAAGTCACAGACGCTCGCTCTTGGCTGCATTCGATTCAGCTCGTGGCAGCCAGTCTAAAAAACACTATCTTGGACTTCTCTGCATGTTTCCCAGGCAAATGTTTCTAAAGCTAATTCTTGAACCGTAAGTCCTAGACGCTCGATCTTGGCGGCATTCGTCTCAGCGCCTGGCAATTAGTATAGAAGCACTGTCTTTGACTTCTCTGGATGTTTCCCAGGCGAGTTATTGACAAGTAAATCCTAGACGCTCGATCTTGGTTAGTTTCGCTTTCGCGGCTGGCAGTAAAGTTCAGAACCATGTTTCTGTGAATAACTCTTGAACCGTAAGTCACAGACGCTCGCTCTTGGCTGCATTCGATTCAGCTCGTGGCAGCCAGTCTAAAAAACACTATCTTGGACTTCTCTGCATGTTTCCCAGGCGAGCTATTGGCAGCATGTTCAGAACCATGTTTCTGTGAATAACTCTTGAACCGTAAGTCACAGACGCTCGCTCTTGGCTGCATTCGATTCAGCTCGTGGCAGCCAGTCTAAAAAACACTATCTTGGACTTCTCTGCATGTTTCCCAGGCGAGCAATTGGCAGCATGTTCAGAACCATGTTTCTGTGAATAACTCTTGAACCGTAAGTCACAGACGCTCGCTCTTGGCTGCATTCGATTCAGCTCGTGGCAGCCAGTCTAAAAAACACTATCTTGGACTTCTCTGCATGTTTCCCAGGCAAATGTTTCTAAAGCTAATTCTTGAACCGTAAGTCCTAGACGCTCGATCTTGGCGGCATTCGTCTCAGCGCCTGGCAATTAGTATAGAAGCACTGTCTTTGACTTCTCTGGATGTTTCCCAGGCGAGTTATTGACAAGTAAATCCTAGACGCTCGATCTTGGTTAGTTTCGCTTTCGCGGCTGGCAGTAAAGTTCAGAACCATGTTTCTGTGAATAACTCTTGAACCGTAAGTCACAGACGCTCGCTCTTGGCTGCATTCGATTCAGCTCGTGGCAGCCAGTCTAAAAAACACTATCTTGGACTTCTCTGCATGTTTCCCAGGCGAGCTATTGGCAGCATGTTCAGAACCATGTTTCTGTGAATAACTCTTGAACCGTAAGTCACAGACGCTCGCTCTTGGCTGCATTCGATTCAGCTCGTGGCAGCCAGTCTAAAAAACACTATCTTGGACTTCTCTGCATGTTTCCCAGGCAAATGTTTCTAAAGCTAATTCTTGAACCGTAAGTCCTAGACACTCGATCTTGGCGGCATTCGTCTCAGCGCCTGGCAATTAGTATAGAAGCACTGTCTTTGACTTCTCTGGATGTTTCCCAGGCGAGTTATTGACAAGTAAATCCTAGACGCTCGATCTTGGTTAGTTTCGCTTTCGCGGCTGGCAGTAAAGTTCAGAACCATGTTTCTGTGAATAACTCTTGAACCGTAAGTCACAGACGCTCGCTCTTGGCTGCATTCGATTCAGCTCGTGGCAGCCAGTCTAAAAAACACTATCTTGGACTTCTCTGCATGTTTCCCAGGCGAGCTATTGGCAGCATGTTCAGAACCATGTTTCTGTGAATAACTCTTGAACCGTAAGTCACAGACGCTCGCTCTTGGCTGCATTCGATTCAGCTCGTGGCAGCCAGTCTAAAAAACACTATCTTGGACTTCTCTGCATGTTTCCCAGGCAAATGTTTCTAAAGCTAATTCTTGAACCGTAAGTCCTAGACACTCGATCTTGGCGGCATTCGTCTCAGCGCCTGGCAATTAGTATAGAAGCACTGTCTTTGACTTCTCTGGATGTTTCCCAGGCGAGTTATTGACAAGTAAATCCTAGACGCTCGATCTTGGTTAGTTTCGCTTTCGCGGCTGGCAGTAAAGTTCAGAACCATGTTTCTGTGAATAACTCTTGAACCGTAAGTCACAGACGCTCGCTCTTGGCTGCATTCGATTCAGCTCGTGGCAGCCAGTCTAAAAAACACTATCTTGGACTTCTCTGCATGTTTCCCAGGCGAGCAATTGGCAGCATGTTCAGAACCATGTTTCTGTGAATAACTCTTGAACCGTAAGTCACAGACGCTCGCTCTTGGCTGCATTCGATTCAGCTCGTGGCAGCCAGTCTAAAAAACACTATCTTGGACTTCTCTGCATGTTTCCCAGGCAAATGTTTCTAAAGCTAATTCTTGAACCGTAAGTCCTAGACGCTCGATCTTGGCGGCATTCGTCTCAGCGCCTGGCAATTAGTATAGAAGCACTGTCTTTGACTTCTCTGGATGTTTCCCAGGCGAGTTATTGACAAGTAAATCCTAGACGCTCGATCTTGGTTAGTTTCGCTTTCGCGGCTGGCAGTAAAGTTCAGAACCATGTTTCTGTGAATAACTCTTGAACCGTAAGTCACAGACGCTCGCTCTTGGCTGCATTCGATTCAGCTCGTGGCAGCCAGTCTAAAAAACACTATCTTGGACTTCTCTGCATGTTTCCCAGGCGAGCTATTGGCAGCATGTTCAGAACCATGTTTCTGTGAATAACTCTTGAACCGTAAGTCACAGACGCTCGCTCTTGGCTGCATTCGATTCAGCTCGTGGCAGCCAGTCTAAAAAACACTATCTTGGACTTCTCTGCATGTTTCCCAGGCGAGCTGTTGGCAGCATGTTCAGAACCATGTTTCTGTGAATAACTCTTGAACCGTAAGTCACAGACGCTCGCTCTTGGCTGCATTCGATTCAGCTCGTGGCAGCCAGTCTAAAAAACACTATCTTGGACTTCTCTGCATGTTTCCCAGGCGAGCTATTGGCAGCATGTTCAGAACCATGTTTCTGTGAATAACTCTTGAACCGTAAGTCACAGACGCTCGCTCTTGGCTGCATTCGATTCAGCTCGTGGCAGCCAGTCTAAAAAACACTATCTTGGACTTCTCTGCATGTTTCCCAGGCGAGCTATTGGCAGCATGTTCAGAACCATGTTTCTGTGAATAACTCTTGAACCGTAAGTCACAGACGCTCGCTCTTGGCTGCATTCGATTCAGCTCGTGGCAGCCAGTCTAAAAAACACTATCTTGGACTTCTCTGCATGTTTCCCAGGCAAATGTTTCTAAAGCTAATTCTTGAACCGTAAGTCCTAGACGCTCGATCTTGGCGGCATTCGTCTCAGCGCCTGGCAATTAGTATAGAAGCACTGTCTTTGACTTCTCTGGATGTTTCCCAGGCGAGTTATTGACAAGTAAATCCTAGACGCTCGATCTTGGTTAGTTTCGCTTTCGCGGCTGGCAGTAAAGTTCAGAACCATGTTTCTGTGAATAACTCTTGAACCGTAAGTCACAGACGCTCGCTCTTGGCTGCATTCGATTCAGCTCGTGGCAGCCAGTCTAAAAAACACTATCTTGGACTTCTCTGCATGTTTCCCAGGCGAGCTATTGGCAGCATGTTCAGAACCATGTTTCTGTGAATAACTCTTGAACCGTAAGTCACAGACGCTCGCTCTTGGCTGCATTCGATTCAGCTCGTGGCAGCCAGTCTAAAAAACACTATCTTGGACTTCTCTGCATGTTTCCCAGGCGAGCTGTTGGCAGCATGTTCAGAACCATGTTTCTGTGAATAACTCTTGAACCGTAAGTCACAGACGCTCGCTCTTGGCTGCATTCGATTCAGCTCGTGGCAGCCAGTCTAAAAAACACTATCTTGGACTTCTCTGCATGTTTCCCAGGCGAGCTATTGGCAGCATGTTCAGAACCATGTTTCTGTGAATAACTCTTGAACCGTAAGTCACAGACGCTCGCTCTTGGCTGCATTCGATTCAGCTCGTGGCAGCCAGTCTAAAAAACACTATCTTGGACTTCTCTGCATGTTTCCCAGGCGAGCAATTGGCAGCATGTTCAGAACCATGTTTCTGTGAATAACTCTTGAACCGTAAGTCACAGACGCTCGCTCTTGGCTGCATTCGATTCAGCTCGTGGCAGCCATTCTAAAAAACACTATCTTGGACTTCTCTGCATGTTTCCCAGGCAAATGTTTCTAAAGCTAATTCTTGAACCGTAAGTCCTAGACGCTCGATCTTGGCGGCATTCGTCTCAGCGCCTGGCAATTAGTATAGAAGCACTGTCTTTGACTTCTCTGGATGTTTCCCAGGCGAGTTATTGACAAGTAAATCCTAGACGCTCGATCTTGGTTAGTTTCGCTTTCGCGGCTGGCAGTAAAGTTCAGAACCATGTTTCTGTGAATAACTCTTGAACCGTAAGTCACAGACGCTCGCTCTTGGCTGCATTCGATTCAGCTCGTGGCAGCCAGTCTAAAAAACACTATCTTGGACTTCTCTGCATGTTTCCCAGGCGAGCTATTGGCAGCATGTTCAGAACCATGTTTCTGTGAATAACTCTTGAACCGTAAGTCACAGACGCTCGCTCTTGGCTGCATTCGATTCAGCTCGTGGCAGCCAGTCTAAAAAACACTATCTTGGACTTCTCTGCATGTTTCCCAGGCGAGCTATTGGCAGCATGTTCAGAACCATGTTTCTGTGAATAACTCTTGAACCGTAAGTCACAGACGCTCGCTCTTGGCTGCATTCGATTCAGCTCGTGGCAGCCAGTCTAAAAAACACTATCTTGGACTTCTCTGCATGTTTCCCAGGCAAATGTTTCTAAAGCTAATTCTTGAACCGTAAGTCCTAGACACTCGATCTTGGCGGCATTCGTCTCAGCGCCTGGCAATTAGTATAGAAGCACTGTCTTTGACTTCTCTGGATGTTTCCCAGGCGAGTTATTGACAAGTAAATCCTAGACGCTCGATCTTGGTTAGTTTCGCTTTCGCGGCTGGCAGTAAAGTTCAGAACCATGTTTCTGTGAATAACTCTTGAACCGTAAGTCACAGACGCTCGCTCTTGGCTGCATTCGATTCAGCTCGTGGCAGCCAGTCTAAAAAACACTATCTTGGACTTCTCTGCATGTTTCCCAGGCGAGCAATTGGCAGCATGTTCAGAACCATGTTTCTGTGAATAACTCTTGAACCGTAAGTCACAGACGCTCGCTCTTGGCTGCATTCGATTCAGCTCGTGGCAGCCAGTCTAAAAAACACTATCTTGGACTTCTCTGCATGTTTCCCAGGCAAATGTTTCTAAAGCTAATTCTTGAACCGTAAGTCCTAGACGCTCGATCTTGGCGGCATTCGTCTCAGCGCCTGGCAATTAGTATAGAAGCACTGTCTTTGACTTCTCTGGATGTTTCCCAGGCGAGTTATTGACAAGTAAATCCTAGACGCTCGATCTTGGTTAGTTTCGCTTTCGCGGCTGGCAGTAAAGTTCAGAACCATGTTTCTGTGAATAACTCTTGAACCGTAAGTCACAGACGCTCGCTCTTGGCTGCATTCGATTCAGCTCGTGGCAGCCAGTCTAAAAAACACTATCTTGGACTTCTCTGCATGTTTCCCAGGCGAGCTATTGGCAGCATGTTCAGAACCATGTTTCTGTGAATAACTCTTGAACCGTAAGTCACAGACGCTCGCTCTTGGCTGCATTCGATTCAGCTCGTGCCAGCCAGTCTAAAAAACACTATCTTGGACTTCTCTGCATGTTTCCCAGGCGAGCTGTTGGCAGCATGTTCAGAACCATGTTTCTGTGAATAACTCTTGAACCGTAAGTCACAGACGCTCGCTCTTGGCTGCATTCGATTCAGCTCGTGGCAGCCAGTCTAAAAAACACTATCTTGGACTTCTCTGCATGTTTCCCAGGCGAGCTATTGGCAGCATGTTCAGAACCATGTTTCTGTGAATAACTCTTGAACCGTAAGTCACAGACGCTCGCTCTTGGCTGCATTCGATTCAGCTCGTGGCAGCCAGTCTAAAAAACACTATCTTGGACTTCTCTGCATGTTTCCCAGGCGAGCTATTGGCAGCATGTTCAGAACCATGTTTCTGTGAATAACTCTTGAACCGTAAGTCACAGACGCTCGCTCTTGGCTGCATTCGATTCAGCTCGTGGCAGCCAGTCTAAAAAACACTATCTTGGACTTCTCTGCATGTTTCCCAGGCAAATGTTTCTAAAGCTAATTCTTGAACCGTAAGTCCTAGACGCTCGATCTTGGCGGCATTCGTCTCAGCGCCTGGCAATTAGTATAGAAGCACTGTCTTTGACTTCTCTGGATGTTTCCCAGGCGAGTTATTGACAAGTAAATCCTAGACGCTCGATCTTGGTTAGTTTCGCTTTCGCGGCTGGCAGTAAAGTTCAGAACCATGTTTCTGTGAATAACTCTTGAACCGTAAGTCACAGACGCTCGCTCTTGGCTGCATTCGATTCAGCTCGTGGCAGCCAGTCTAAAAAACACTATCTTGGACTTCTCTGCATGTTTCCCAGGCGAGCAATTGGCAGCATGTTCAGAACCATGTTTCTGTGAATAACTCTTGAACCGTAAGTCACAGACGCTCGCTCTTGGCTGCATTCGATTCAGCTCGTGGCAGCCAGTCTAAAAAACACTATCTTGGACTTCTCTGCATGTTTCCCAGGCAAATGTTTCTAAAGCTAATTCTTGAACCGTAAGTCCTAGACGCTCGATCTTGGCGGCATTCGTCTCAGCGCCTGGCAATTAGTATAGAAGCACTGTCTTTGACTTCTCTGGATGTTTCCCAGGCGAGTTATTGACAAGTAAATCCTAGACGCTCGATCTTGGTTAGTTTCGCTTTCGCGGCTGGCAGTAAAGTTCAGAACCATGTTTCTGTGAATAACTCTTGAACCGTAAGTCACAGACGCTCGCTCTTGGCTGCATTCGATTCAGCTCGTGGCAGCCAGTCTAAAAAACACTATCTTGGACTTCTCTGCATGTTTCCCAGGCGAGCTATTGGCAGCATGTTCAGAACCATGTTTCTGTGAATAACTCTTGAACCGTAAGTCACAGACGCTCGCTCTTGGCTGCATTCGATTCAGCTCGTGGCAGCCAGTCTAAAAAACACTATCTTGGACTTCTCTGCATGTTTCCCAGGCGAGCTATTGGCAGCATGTTCAGAACCATGTTTCTGTGAATAACTCTTGAACCGTAAGTCACAGACGCTCGCTCTTGGCTGCATTCGATTCAGCTCGTGGCAGCCAGTCTAAAAAACACTATCTTGGACTTCTCTGCATGTTTCCCAGGCGAGCTATTGGCAGCATGTTCAGAACCATGTTTCTGTGAATAACTCTTGAACCGTAAGTCACAGACGCTCGCTCTTGGCTGCATTCGATTCAGCTCGTGGCAGCCAGTCTAAAAAACACTATCTTGGACTTCTCTGCATGTTTCCCAGGCAAATGTTTCTAAAGCTAATTCTTGAACCGTAAGTCCTAGACGCTCGATCTTGGCGGCATTCGTCTCAGCGCCTGGCAATTAGTATAGAAGCACTGTCTTTGACTTCTCTGGATGTTTCCCAGGCGAGTTATTGACAAGTAAATCCTAGACGCTCGATCTTGGTTAGTTTCGCTTTCGCGGCTGGCAGTAAAGTTCAGAACCATGTTTCTGTGAATAACTCTTGAACCGTAAGTCACAGACGCTCGCTCTTGGCTGCATTCGATTCAGCTCGTGGCAGCCAGTCTAAAAAACACTATCTTGGACTTCTCTGCATGTTTCCCAGGCAAATGTTTCTAAAGCTAATTCTTGAACCGTAAGTCCTAGACGCTCGATCTTGGCGGCATTCGTCTCAGCGCCTGGCAATTAGTATAGAAGCACTGTCTTTGACTTCTCTGGATGTTTCCCAGGCGAGTTATTGACAAGTAAATCCTAGACGCTCGATCTTGGTTAGTTTCGCTTTCGCGGCTGGCAGTAAAGTTCAGAACCATGTTTCTGTGAATAACTCTTGAACCGTAAGTCACAGACGCTCGCTCTTGGCTGCATTCGATTCAGCTCGTGGCAGCCAGTCTAAAAAACACTATCTTGGACTTCTCTGCATGTTTCCCAGGCGAGCAATTGGCAGCATGTTCAGAACCATGTTTCTGTGAATAACTCTTGAACCGTAAGTCACAGACGCTCGCTCTTGGCTGCATTCGATTCAGCTCGTGGCAGCCAGTCTAAAAAACACTATCTTGGACTTCTCTGCATGTTTCCCAGGCAAATGTTTCTAAAGCTAATTCTTGAACCGTAAGTCCTAGACGCTCGATCTTGGCGGCATTCGTCTCAGCGCCTGGCAATTAGTATAGAAGCACTGTCTTTGACTTCTCTGGATGTTTCCCAGGCGAGTTATTGACAAGTAAATCCTAGACGCTCGATCTTGGTTAGTTTCGCTTTCGCGGCTGGCAGTAAAGTTCAGAACCATGTTTCTGTGAATAACTCTTGAACCGTAAGTCACAGACGCTCGCTCTTGGCTGCATTCGATTCAGCTCGTGGCAGCCAGTCTAAAAAACACTATCTTGGACTTCTCTGCATGTTTCCCAGGCGAGCTATTGGCAGCATGTTCAGAACCATGTTTCTGTGAATAACTCTTGAACCGTAAGTCACAGACGCTCGCTCTTGGCTGCATTCGATTCAGCTCGTGGCAGCCAGTCTAAAAAACACTATCTTGGACTTCTCTGCATGTTTCCCAGGCGAGCTGTTGGCAGCATGTTCAGAACCATGTTTCTGTGAATAACTCTTGAACCGTAAGTCACAGACGCTCGCTCTTGGCTGCATTCGATTCAGCTCGTGGCAGCCAGTCTAAAAAACACTATCTTGGACTTCTCTGCATGTTTCCCAGGCGAGCTATTGGCAGCATGTTCAGAACCATGTTTCTGTGAATAACTCTTGAACCGTAAGTCACAGACGCTCGCTCTTGGCTGCATTCGATTCAGCTCGTGGCAGCCAGTCTAAAAAACACTATCTTGGACTTCTCTGCATGTTTCCCAGGCGAGCTATTGGCAGCATGTTCAGAACCATGTTTCTGTGAATAACTCTTGAACCGTAAGTCACAGACGCTCGCTCTTGGCTGCATTCGATTCAGCTCGTGGCAGCCAGTCTAAAAAACACTATCTTGGACTTCTCTGCATGTTTCCCAGGCGAGCTATTGGCAGCATGTTCAGAACCATGTTTCTGTGAATAACTCTTGAACCGTAAGTCACAGACGCTCGCTCTTGGCTGCATTCGATTCAGCTCGTGGCAGCCAGTCTAAAAAACACTATCTTGGACTTCTCTGCATGTTTCCCAGGCGAGCTATTGGCAGCATGTTCAGAACCATGTTTCTGTGAATAACTCTTGAACCGTAAGTCACAGACGCTCGCTCTTGGCTGCATTCGATTCAGCTCGTGGCAGCCAGTCTAAAAAACACTATCTTGGACTTCTCTGCATGTTTCCCAGGCAAATGTTTCTAAAGCTAATTCTTGAACCGTAAGTCCTAGACGCTCGATCTTGGCGGCATTCGTCTCAGCGCCTGGCAATTAGTATAGAAGCACTGTCTTTGACTTCTCTGGATGTTTCCCAGGCGAGTTATTGACAAGTAAATCCTAGACGCTCGATCTTGGTTAGTTTCGCTTTCGCGGCTGGCAGTAAAGTTCAGAACCATGTTTCTGTGAATAACTCTTGAACCGTAAGTCACAGACGCTCGCTCTTGGCTGCATTCGATTCAGCTCGTGGCAGCCAGTCTAAAAAACACTATCTTGGACTTCTCTGCATGTTTCCCAGGCAAATGTTTCTAAAGCTAATTCTTGAACCGTAAGTCCTAGACGCTCGATCTTGGCGGCATTCGTCTCAGCGCCTGGCAATTAGTATAGAAGCACTGTCTTTGACTTCTCTGGATGTTTCCCAGGCGAGTTATTGACAAGTAAATCCTAGACGCTCGATCTTGGTTAGTTTCGCTTTCGCGGCTGGCAGTAAAGTTCAGAACCATGTTTCTGTGAATAACTCTTGAACCGTAAGTCACAGACGCTCGCTCTTGGCTGCATTCGATTCAGCTCGTGGCAGCCAGTCTAAAAAACACTATCTTGGACTTCTCTGCATGTTTCCCAGGCGAGCTATTGGCAGCATGTTCAGAACCATGTTTCTGTGAATAACTCTTGAACCGTAAGTCACAGACGCTCGCTCTTGGCTGCATTCGATTCAGCTCGTGGCAGCCAGTCTAAAAAACACTATCTTGGACTTCTCTGCATGTTTCCCAGGCAAATGTTTCTAAAGCTAATTCTTGAACCGTAAGTCCTAGACGCTCGATCTTGGCGGCATTCGTCTCAGCGCCTGGCAATTAGTATGGAAGCACTGTCTTTGACTTCTCTGGATGTTTCCCAGGCGAGTTATTGACAAGTAAATCCTAGACGCTCGATCTTGGTTAGTTTCGCTTTCGCGGCTGGCAGTAAAGTTCAGAACCATGTTTCTGTGAATAACTCTTGAACCGTAAGTCACAGACGCTCGCTCTTGGCTGCATTCGATTCAGCTCGTGGCAGCCAGTCTAAAAAACACTATCTTGGACTTCTCTGCATGTTTCCCAGGCGAGCAATTGGCAGCATGTTCAGAACCATGTTTCTGTGAATAACTCTTGAACCGTAAGTCACAGACGCTCGCTCTTGGCTGCATTCGATTCAGCTCGTGGCAGCCAGTCTAAAAAACACTATCTTGGACTTCTCTGCATGTTTCCCAGGCAAATGTTTCTAAAGCTAATTCTTGAACCGTAAGTCCTAGACGCTCGATCTTGGCGGCATTCGTCTCAGCGCCTGGCAATTAGTATAGAAGCACTGTCTTTGACTTCTCTGGATGTTTCCCAGGCGAGTTATTGACAAGTAAATCCTAGACGCTCGATCTTGGTTAGTTTCGCTTTCGCGGCTGGCAGTAAAGTTCAGAACCATGTTTCTGTGAATAACTCTTGAACCGTAAGTCACAGACGCTCGCTCTTGGCTGCATTCGATTCAGCTCGTGGCAGCCAGTCTAAAAAACACTATCTTGGACTTCTCTGCATGTTTCCCAGGCGAGCTGTTGGCAGCATGTTCAGAACCATGTTTCTGTGAATAACTCTTGAACCGTAAGTCACAGACGCTCGCTCTTGGCTGCATTCGATTCAGCTCGTGGCAGCCAGTCTAAAAAACACTATCTTGGACTTCTCTGCATGTTTCCCAGGCGAGCTATTGGCAGCATGTTCAGAACCATGTTTCTGTGAATAACTCTTGAACCGTAAGTCACAGACGCTCGCTCTTGGCTGCATTCGATTCAGCTCGTGGCAGCCAGTCTAAAAAACACTATCTTGGACTTCTCTGCATGTTTCCCAGGCGAGCTATTGGCAGCATGTTCAGAACCATGTTTCTGTGAATAACTCTTGAACCGTAAGTCACAGACGCTCGCTCTTGGCTGCATTCGATTCAGCTCGTGGCAGCCAGTCTAAAAAACACTATCTTGGACTTCTCTGCATGTTTCCCAGGCGAGCTATTGGCAGCATGTTCAGAACCATGTTTCTGTGAATAACTCTTGAACCGTAAGTCACAGACGCTCGCTCTTGGCTGCATTCGATTCAGCTCGTGGCAGCCAGTCTAAAAAACACTATCTTGGACTTCTCTGCATGTTTCCCAGGCAAATGTTTCTAAAGCTAATTCTTGAACCGTAAGTCCTAGACGCTCGATCTTGGCGGCATTCGTCTCAGCGCCTGGCAATTAGTATAGAAGCACTGTCTTTGACTTCTCTGGATGTTTCCCAGGCGAGTTATTGACAAGTAAATCCTAGACGCTCGATCTTGGTTAGTTTCGCTTTCGCGGCTGGCAGTAAAGTTCAGAACCATGTTTCTGTGAATAACTCTTGAACCGTAAGTCACAGACGCTCGCTCTTGGCTGCATTCGATTCAGCTCGTGGCAGCCAGTCTAAAAAACACTATCTTGGACTTCTCTGCATGTTTCCCAGGCAAATGTTTCTAAAGCTAATTCTTGAACCGTAAGTCCTAGACGCTCGATCTTGGCGGCATTCGTCTCAGCGCCTGGCAATTAGTATAGAAGCACTGTCTTTGACTTCTCTGGATGTTTCCCAGGCGAGTTATTGACAAGTAAATCCTAGACGCTCGATCTTGGTTAGTTTCGCTTTCGCGGCTGGCAGTAAAGTTCAGAACCATGTTTCTGTGAATAACTCTTGAACCGTAAGTCACAGACGCTCGCTCTTGGCTGCATTCGATTCAGCTCGTGGCAGCCAGTCTAAAAAACACTATCTTGGACTTCTCTGCATGTTTCCCAGGCGAGCTATTGGCAGCATGTTCAGAACCATGTTTCTGTGAATAACTCTTGAACCGTAAGTCACAGACGCTCGCTCTTGGCTGCATTCGATTCAGCTCGTGGCAGCCAGTCTAAAAAACACTATCTTGGACTTCTCTGCATGTTTCCCAGGCAAATGTTTCTAAAGCTAATTCTTGAACCGTAAGTCCTAGACGCTCGATCTTGGCGGCATTCGTCTCAGCGCCTGGCAATTAGTATAGAAGCACTGTCTTTGACTTCTCTGGATGTTTCCCAGGCGAGTTATTGACAAGTAAATCCTAGACGCTCGATCTTGGTTAGTTTCGCTTTCGCGGCTGGCAGTAAAGTTCAGAACCATGTTTCTGTGAATAACTCTTGAACCGTAAGTCACAGACGCTCGCTCTTGGCTGCATTCGATTCAGCTCGTGGCAGCCAGTCTAAAAAACACTATCTTGGACTTCTCTGCATGTTTCCCAGGCAAATGTTTCTAAAGCTAATTCTTGAACCGTAAGTCCTAGACGCTCGATCTTGGCGGC